>NC_133176.1:1867500-1875000 GCF_049306965.1 Danio rerio
ACCCGCAGTTTGGAACGCACGTTATTACGGGTTCTAATATCTGTTTGTTAAACCAAAAGTTTTTGAAGTAATGTTATTGTATAAATTGTAAGCAAATGACATTTGTCTCCTCCCTTTTTTGCTGATCTGAAAAACAGTTCGATCCGTGACTCAAAAACCGTAGTGTGTCCGAACCATGAGATTTGTCATTCGTTACAACACTACCATACACATTCATTCTAATACAAACACACTCATACACCACGACCAATTTAGTTCATCAATTCCCCTATAGTGCATGTGTTTGGACTGTAGGGGAAACCGGAGCACCCTGGAGGAAACCCACGACAAAACCAAACTCCACACAGAAATGCCAACTAGCCCAGTTGGGCCTCGAACCAGTGACCTTCTTGCTTCGAGGCCAGAGTGCTAACCACTGTGCCACCCCATAATTTATTTATTTATTAATTTCAGTAAAATACAATTATTTGATTACAATAAATAGGGTTTATTAAATGCTAAAACAGCTTGCCATAAAGCTGCCAGTTTTAAAATAATGTAAATCACCAAAGAGAAATGTAGAAGAAAAGGCCACGGTGTCTGGAAGGAGTCAAAAGCGTCCAGACTCTAAGCTTCACAGTCAGAGTCCAAACACGACACGTGTTCCCCAGCGCACTTATGCTTTCATCCAATTTACAGATTAGCATTTCACTGATATTTGGGCTGAAATTCCTCCCTGAAGCGCCACTTCTGTATTTATATATTTGTTTATTTTCTCTCTTCCTCAAAAGAGAGATAAGAGAATTTTCCTGTTAAGTTTTTCAGTTTTCAGCCTTCACATTCGTCGCAAAGTTCAGGTCAACATCAGTACGAGGATAAAGAAGAAAATCTTAAGAGTTATTTATTTAATTTTTTATGTATTCATCGACTGGCTTTTTTGGAAACAGAGAGATAAGCAGAGGCTGAAGGTTATTACCTTCACTTTGTGTGTCTGAGGGCCTGAGTAAACACAAAATGGATTTAGATTGCATTTCTATTCCTCCGCAGAGACCGCCGCTCAGCTTGCTGATATTGGACCAACAACGCTTCTGGAATTAGCAAAGAGGACACAGAATCGGGATCTTTTTCCCACTTTGTTGGCCTCTTCTGGAACTACAGGTCAGTTTCTGTTGAATGGGAAAAGTCTGATAACCGGCGCGTTGTGTTTGCTTCTTTTTGTCCGCAGCGCAGGACCGTCAGTGTGCTGGTTGTCAGCGCAGGCAGGATGAATAATAGTTTGTCTCCCTGGGGGACGTTTTTAATGTGTTTATTGCATCAGATAATTGCGGATGGAAAACAGAGGCCCTCAGATTCCCTGCGAGTGAATGACAAAGAGTTGCTGATTATTAATGAACGCAGAGAATAGAGGACTCAGGTAAACACTAACAAAACGGTTACCGTGGCGACCATTATATCAAAACTAAAATGAATTTAGCTAAAGCAAAAGTATGGCTCTCTAAAATATATATATGTACAATATGTATGTGTATGTAAAATATATATGTACATATATGGGCGAAGCAGTGGCGCAGTAGGTAGTGCTGTTGCCTCACAGCAAGAAGGTCACTGGGTCGCTGGTTCGATCCTCGGCTCAGTTGGCGTTTCTGTGTGGAGTTTGCATGTTCTCCCTGCGTTCGCGTGGGTTTCCTCCGGGTGCTCCGGTTTCCCCCACAGTCCAAAGACATGCGGTACAGGTGAATTGGGTAGGCTAAATTGTCCGTAGTGTTTGAGTGAGTGTGCATGAGTGTTTGTGGATGTTTCCTAGAGATGGGTTGCGGCTGGAAGGGTATCCGCAGTGTAAAAATGTGCTGGATAAGTTGGCAGTTCATTCCGCTGTGGCGACCTCAGATTAATAAAGGGACTAAGCCAACAAGAAAATTAATATTAATATATATATATATATATATATATATATATATATATATATATATATATATATATATATATATATATATATATATTTATATATATATATATATATATATTTATATATATATATATATATATATTCAGTTAACAGAACTAAATTAATCATACTATAAAATCAAAAGTGGCTTGAAAGTTGGTTGCAGAGAATAAAGATTTCAGATAAGTATTTTATCATCCTTAAATATTTTTATTATTATTATAATAATTATTTATGTATTTTATTATTAATATATTATATGATTTTTGTTCTAAACATGCTGGAAACAAAAACAGAATTGACTCAATAAATTTAAGGCAACAAACTTCAAAACTTTTTTGAGTTTACTTAAGGGTGCTTTCACACCTGTGAATCGATTAGTTTGTTCCGAAACAGGAAATACAATTGTTACATTGTTGCTCTTTGTTCTTGGCTTCGCTTTCACATGGCAAAGTTTCTAAACGGACCAAAAGAGCTAAAACAAGTCACATGCGAGTAAACTCTCCTCACATTGGTCAGAGTTACATGGTTTATTTTGCAGAGTCCTGCTCAGCTGTCTGGTGTCCTTATTTCAATGCAGAGGTCACTAACCTTTTGCAAACTGAGAGCTACTTCTTGGGTACCGATTAGTATGAAGGGCTACCAGTTATTAAATAACACATTTTTCTTAAATTACTTTTAATTATATGTTATTGTTAATAATTAATGATATTCATCTTAGTGAAGACATTGATCATGCTGATGATTTCTCACAGTAGTTGTCAACAAGGATTTAACAAGGTAGATAAATATCAATATGAAACACTTCATTTGTCTGAAATTGTTTTAAAAGATTTTTAATATATAACTTAAAGTAATTTTCAAATTTAC
This sequence comes from Danio rerio, assembly GCF_049306965.1. Lineage (NCBI taxonomy): Eukaryota > Metazoa > Chordata > Actinopteri > Cypriniformes > Danionidae > Danio > Danio rerio. The sequence continues at coordinate 1,870,295 of NC_133176.1, forward strand.
ACCAATGCAAGTGTGATTAAAAAAGAATATTTATAAAAATATTGAATGCAGCTTACTCATATGTGGTGCTATGGTGAGCTATTTTCTAGAACAGGCCTGCGGGCAACTCATGTGAACCTGGCGGGCTACCTGGTGCCCACTGTAACCATGTTGGTGACCCTTAATGTATGATGATGAGCAATAAACACATCATAAGCGAAAAGTTGTGCTTTCATTTTGAATGGTGACGCCCACAGACATCATCTCCAAGTATAAATCAGAGGTAAGACTTTCTCATACACAGCAGTTGGCTTACATTATAGAGAGAAATAACATATAAACTAAGACTGAAGTTTGGTCAATTTAACGGTTAAACAGCTCTCGTTAATAGTTAACATGCTTTCACTTTCGTATTTTACATGAAACGCACATTTATCGGTAGAAATGACCTCCGGCCCTACTCATCATTCTCTCCTCATATAGCCGTATATATGCCTATGACATATCCATGATATATAGCCGAGCAGATCGTATCACTTTCTCACTATATTATCGATAGTAGCATTTTAACATTCAGGTTTCCATAAAAATTTCCAAAAATCACCCTACATTGTACATATTCTTATTATAATTTTCCAAATGTGTTACATGCAATTACTTGTGAAACTCCCTGGCAATTATGCAAAGCTCCAGGATTTGAGGCAGGAGTGGATGTCTGATTTTCGGTTGTGGAGTTTTTTGACCCAGCGTGTCGTCTGGGAGAGACTGATTTGCTTTAGCCATTAACCTCTGGATGGTCCTAATTACAGAACTCAGATACGGGACGTCACATGACACGGACAGGTAATTAAACACAGTGGCCTTTATGCGCCAGAACACCAGGGTTGCCAGGTCCATGAATTTCCAGCAGAATTGGGCTACTTTTAATCACTTGCTGCAGGTTATTTTTTTAGTCTGTGGGTTAAAGATTTGACATAATGCATCAATTATTTTAAGATAGTTGCATTGAAATATTGTATTCTGCCAAATTGATGTTCTACCATTGATAAAAACTGTGCTATGCTGATGAAACGGAGTGAGCACACTTTTGTTTCTATAGTAACGGACTGGCAGGACTCTCCAGGATTGTAGATAAATATTAATAACTTGGAAGGAATATGTAGAATAAAGTTTTCCAATTTAATTAGGAATATCTTCTATGTTTCTAGGTTTTTTATTAATCTTTAATTGATTCATTTCACAATTTTGGGCTTTACTTCTGAGTTTTTCTAAACTCATCCATTACATTTTTACCTATACAGCTAGTTTTGAATGGCCACTGGGCTAGTTTTGATTGGTCATTGGGCTACTGTGATTGGGCTAGTTTTTTATTGGTTTCTGGGTTAGTTTTGGCTTGTGTTGAGTGGTCATTTGGGCTAGTTTTAATTGGCCATTGAGCTAGTATTTATTGGTCATTGGGCTAGTTTTGTCTGGGCTAGTTATGGTTGGCTAATAGATTAGGTTTGATCAGCCACTGAGCTCGTTTTGATTGGACATTGGGTTAATTTTGATTGGCCACTGGGCTAGTCTTGATTGGCAATTAGGTTAATTTTAATTGGCCACTGAGCTAGTATTGACTGATCATTGGGTTTATTTTGATTGGCCACTGGGCTAGTTTTGATTGGCCACTGGGCTAGTTTTGATTGGTCATTGGGCTACTGTGATTGGGCTAGTTTTTTATTGGTTTCTGGGTTAGTTTAGGCTAGTGTTGAGTGGTCATTGGACTAGTTTTATTGGCCATTGAGCTACTATTTATTGTTCATTGGGTTGGTTTTGACTGGGCTAGTTTGATTGGCCAATAGATTAGGTTTGATCAGCCACTGAGCTGGGTTCATTTTGATTGGCCACTGGGCTAGTCTTGATTGGTCATTGGGTTCGTTTTGATTAGCCACTGGGCTAGTTTTGATTGGTCATTGGGCTACTTTGATTGTGCTAATTTCTTATTGGTCTCTAAGTAAGGTTTGGCTAGTTTTGAGTTGTCATTGGGCTAGTATTTATTGGCCATTAAGTCAGTTTTGATTGGGCTATTTTTAATTGGCCACTGGGCTAGTTTTGATTTGTCTTTTGGGTTAATTTTGATTGGCTACTGGACACGTTTTGATTGGCCATTGGGCTGGTTTTGATAAACCACTGGGCTAGTTCTCATTGGCCATTGGGTTGGTTTTGATTGGCCACTGGGGTAGTTTTAATTGGCTATTGGGTTGGTTTTGATTGGCCACTGGGATAGTTTTAATTGGTCATTGGGCTAGTTTTGTTTAGGCTAGTTTTGATTGTCATTACAGTAGTTTTAATTGATCATTGGGTTAGTTTTAATTATTCTAGTTTAGATTGGCCCTAAGCAAGTTTTGACTGGTCATTTAGTTGTTGTTTTTTTGGCCACTGGGGTAGTTTTCATTGGCTATTGGGTTGGTTTTGATTGGCCACTGGGGTAGTTTTAATTAGTCATTGGGCTAATTTTGTTTGGGCTAGTTTTAATTGTCCATTAAAGTAGTTTTAATTGATCATTGGGTTATTCTAGTTTTGATTGGCCGCTGGGCAAGTTTCGATTGGTCATTGAAGTAGTTTTGAGTGGCCATTGAAATCGTTTTAATTGACAATTGGGTTAGTTTTGATTAAGCTAGTTTTTATTTACCACTGGGCTAGTTTTGGTGTGAAAACCTGGCACCCTTGCAGCGGTGGCATATTTTGAGTTTTAACAATATTGGGCTAGTTTGATTGGCAATTGGGCTGTATTGTTGTGAAAACCTGGCAACCCTGCAGCACACAGCTCTGTACAGTCTCGTCTTCATACAGTCAATGGTGTCTAATTCCCCAGATCCACTTTGAGCAGGCCAAGGGTTCGAACGAAGCCCAGCGCGATAAGTCATGGGGATTTGCTGTGATTTTCTGGGATGGAGCCGCTCGGGCTTTGATGTCTCCAGTTTCCTAAAATTAGACCCTGAATGGAGCGGCGCACAGGTAAAAAGAGGTGCCTTTGAGAAATGATCCGGGGCCACAGGTTAAAGTGGACTAATTTACTTTACTGTCACGGGCCTGTCAAAGCACAGAGAGAAACAGCTGAAAAATAGATTCGCAGGAACAAGAACTTTAATAATACGACTGCTTTAAATATCTGTAGCGTTTTCATTTTCAAGGGCGTCAGAGCTCGAGGGAGCGACGCTTTCAGAGCGACTCCATCAGCAGAGAACGGGTCACTAAAGTTGAGCTTCTAAAGTTTGAGCTAAATGATCCTCCTCTTTCTGTTGACCTGTTTTTTTAATCTGAAGTGTTCAGCTTTCATTTAAGGACAAATATAAATATTTTCATCTCTGCTGCTGACAAAAAGACTACAGAGTGTTTTCATGACACATAGTCAGCCATATTGATGAGCAAAATGTAAACAATGCCACTAAACTCAACAAATTTTTTATATTTTGCTCATTATTTCTGCTGAAAATTATCAATTATCATCAAGAACTAAAATATTTTGTTGGGAAAATATATTGTATATGCATAAATTTGACATGCGAAAATTACTTGATTTCAATTTTGTGTTATGTCTCCATGCCTCCTCATTGATTTCACTTTTTGTTTGTCGAGTATGAGCTTGTTTAACCCCCTGGGGTCGAAGACCGCGTTTACGCGTTCTGACAAGTGTTTACCTCATTGAGCTGAAATGAACCTAAATAACACTTTCAGTTTTGATCATACAGATAAGATCAATAGATCAATCCAATCTGTTGGGTGTCTAGTTTTAAATGTGTACACTCACAACAAAAACAAATGTGTGTGCTTTTGCAAAACAAGGATAATAAGCAGTGTAGGCATTCTGTCATTTCTCTCTGTGAACTGTTTTTAGAAACGCATCAGTTAAATGCACTGAAACTCCGCGAAACAAAACACCCAGACATGAGACGCATATCTTCATAAAGCTTGAAGTGTCTACTTTTCAATGCAGCTATGCATTGTATGTATGTATGTGTGTATATATATATATATATATATATATATATATATATATATATATATATATATATATATATATATATATATATATATATATATATATATATATATATACAGGGTCTAATATATATATATATATATATATATATATATATATATATATATATATATATATATATATGCATTATTATATGTATATCATAAAAATAAATACTTGTTTACAATACAGGTGCTGTTCTGTTTAAAATTCATATGTGGTAACTGAGTTTATTAGGTTAACTAGTATCAAATTATTTTGTGTGATAGTTAAATATATTTTAAATAAACTGCAAACAAAAATATATATTATAAACTTATTTTTTTCTAAGAAAAAAAAAATTCTTTCGTGAAACTTTTAGTCACATACCTGGCTTGTGATATATATATATATATATATATATATATTATTGTTATTATTATTATTATTATTATAACATGAACATAATATAATGTATACAGGGTTTTCGCAGGGTCTTAAAAAGTCTCAAATTTGAAAATCGTTAAAAAAAGTTTTAGTCCCTAAAAAGTCTTAAATTTGTTGTTCTAAGTCTTAAATATTTTTGCACAGGACTTATTTTTCGATGTCCATGTATCGCTACATCTAATGCTCATTTAAATTAGTTTTTTGGTGTTGTTGTTTAGTTTTCGTGGTGTTGTATAGGGTTGGGTGATGTACGATGTCTAATGTGAAACGATGATGGAAG
>NC_133176.1:1880000-1900000 GCF_049306965.1 Danio rerio
GGTTGGTTGATTGACTCGGTTGGTTGGTTGGTTGGTTGATTGACTCGGTTGGTTGGTTGGTTGGTTGGTTGGTTGGTTGGTTGGTTGGTTGGTTGGTTGGTTGTTTGGTTGGTTGGTTGGTTGGTTGGTTGACTGGGTTGGTTGACTGGGTTGGTTGGTTGGATGTTAATGGATTGATTGCTGATTGGTTAACTAATTACATATGGTGTTAGTTGGTTGGTTGGTTGATTTGTTGGTTGGTTGATTGGATGTTGGTGGATTGATTGATTGATTGATTGATTGATTGATTGATTGATTGATTGATTGATTGATTGATTGATTGATTGATTGATTGATTGATTGATTGATTGATTGATTGATTGATTGATTGATTGAACTCTTAAGCTGAATACTAGTATCTAGCAAATAATACTAGTAAAATATGATGTACTGTCATTATGGCAAAGATAAAATAAATAAGTTATTAGAAATGAGTTACTAAAACTATTATGTGTAGAAATGTGTAAATATCTGTTAAACATCACTTGGGAAATCTGGGTGAATTACAGTTTCACAAGATAATTTTCTCTTCAACTAAGAACATATATATATTGAAAATGTACTATTTTACTCAATGTTGCCTTCCACAAACAAATTGATAAACTTACCAACCAATTTCTACAAAATATGAAAAAAACCTGAAGAAATTCTCCTTGTTTATGTTCTTTTGTTACAGCACAGGACCAACACTAGCATGAGTAAATAAAAACATAATTAATGATTATTTTTGTCTGAACCCTTTCTGTAAGTGATTGGAGCAGAAGCACAAAGGATGAAATCAAGCAAGCAACCTTCAGCTTTTTATAAACTTTGAAGATGTTAAATATATTTCAAAAGCTGGAGCATCTGTGCTGTTAGTAATCATAAACAGACGTCAGAAACTCCACCGAATTCAGCCAAAAGCAAGACTGAACATGTTAGGAAGGGTTAAAGTGTTTTCTGCAGCGCTTCAAGAGATCGCAGGTCAAACACAATCACTCAAACTCAAGAAAATTCATCACAAATCAATAAAACGAGTCAAAGTCCTGCTGTGAGTTATTGAGGAAGGTGAACTCTGCACCAGGAGATCACCAAAGGGTCAAATAGTTTCCGTTTTAAGCCTGACTTTAGTTTGTGCTAATCAAACACTATTCAGTCGTGATGTTTGGTTCTTCAGATGTGGAGTGTTTTCCGCTGGGACTCTTATAATAAGCGCTATTGGCCATACACTGAGCGTCATGTGGCTCCTTCACTTTATTCTCAATGCAAACTGATTTTGGAGACTTCAGGATGCATTTGGAAGTGACTGACAGAGACCTTCAGCGGATGTGAAGTCTTACAGTATAATCTCAGACTGAGTTTAAAGGGATCGTTCACAAAAAAACTGAAAATCCAGTCAGTGTTTATTCATCCAAACTTGTAAATCATTATTTTCAGGGGGCTTGCGAGAGATCTTCGCGACTAGGCTGGCCAATTCTGGAGCAGCTTGACCTTCTCTGCTTGCAGGAGCTTTGATGTGGAGGCTGAAGTATGAGCAGGAGCGCTATCATGCTGGAGAACTTGCCCTCTCCTGTGGTTTGTAATGTAATGGGCAGCACAAATGTCTTGATACCTTAGGCTGTTGATGTTGATCATCCACTCTGCAGATCTCTCTCACGCCCCCATACTGAATGTAACCCCAAACCATGATTTCTCCTTCACCAAACTTGACTGATTTCTGTGAGAATCTTGGCTCCATGTTGGTTCCAGTAGGTCTTCTGCAGTATTGGTGATGATTGGGATGCAGATCAACAGATGATTCATCAGAGAAATCCACCTTCTGACACTTTTCCAAATGATCAACAAGAAGTCAAGTCATTATTTGTCGCTCTCCCAACAGGGATCCACAACAAGACTTTTGTCAGGTAGTGTAGCTTTATTTGGCGGCATTGTAAACACTTTTGCATAACACAAAAATGCACAGTTGCTTCAAAGTAAAGTCAAATTTGTGATTCATACATGCATTATTAAAAAAACAGCAAAGTAGCGTCTCCTCTCAGACGGCCTGTTCTCGCCTACAATTCAGCAATTTAGTCCTGCAAGGCAACAAACGTAATCAGCTCCTGTGAGACTGCAGTACAGTGGAATAAGCTCAAAATAAAATGCATGAAACACGGAGAGGTGAGAGGACTTCATTTGTGTCCGTCAGCTCCACACTTTGATTTGCACATGGATCAAAAATAAAAACAAAAAGTGTGAAATCCAGTGATATTTTAACCTCCCGGGAATCCAACCAGCAGCCTCTGTGGAGCAGACCAAACATTTCAAGGGCAAAAGACTTTTATGTACAATGTTGGGTGAGTTCCTTTTAAAAAGTAATAGATTACAAATTACTGTCGACTACTAGAAAATTGTAATTTAATGACGTTATTAATTACTTAAAAATGCAGTAAGTGATTGTTCTCAGAAGCATGTTTTGTTGTGCAGGTTGAAAGTCTCTTCACATTCCAATAATAATGATTCAAGAGCTGACACTTAGCTGATGATTGAGCTTGTTTGGCATGCTGTCCCAGGAAAGAGACCTGAGCTCATAAGATCCTCGAGTCAGGGGCTCCCTTCCATTTGCAAGACAAAAAGGGAGTTTGAGCTGAAGTAAATCTAAAAAACTCCCCTGCTGTAGTAGCTAATGAACAGATAGTGGTTGCTCTTAAGAGATAACTACTTGCTAGGAGCATGTCTATTGTCATGTTCACCAGCGAACAACCACCAGATGTCGCTGGTAAACATTCACACGCAAACATTCACACTCATTGAACTACATATCTGCCATGTTATGGACTACAACACCCAGTCATGCCACACACACAACCGGTTCCAGATCAACACTGATTGCACTCTCACAGCTGAAGCCACTCACACAATGATTATTTGGACTATTTAAACCCCTCTTTTCCACACACATGTTGCAGAGTCTTGTTTATCTGTAAGGTGACATTACAACGCGTTATCCTGGTCTTGGTTTCCCGTGTTTTGATCTTAGTTTTGTTTATCCAGTTCTCCTGTTTAGCCGCCTGCCTTCTGACCTCTCGCCTGTGTTTGACTACGATTCTGGACTGCCTGTATAGATCTGTTTGCACCTGTGTTGACCATCGCTTGCCTGGCTTTGAATAAACCTGCATTTGGATCCTACCTTCTGTTGTTGGTGTCACTCCCCGTCGTTACATCTATACTGCTGATTTGAGTTAGTCAGTTAACTTAAGCTGCATGATTTGGACGGTGGGGGGAACCCGGGGGAAACACAAATAATTTTTTTAAGTTGACTAAAAAGGCTGGTTTAAGTCAAGTATACTTTACTGAATAATTTGGCACAAACTCAACCACCGAAGCTTAATAAACTTAAAATTCCTTTGCAGCCAGTTGCTTTAAAATTTTAAGTCAACTCAACTTTTTTTGCAGTGACGCTCAAGTGAAGAAATCTAAATTTAAAGTCTCCTCTACTGACTTTTTTACTTTCATTGAACAGTTCCAAACATGCAATTAACTTGTTTTCATGAGTAAATTCAACTCTGAGCTCAAAAATATGTCCACGGAACTTACAATTTTAAACCGAGTTAACAATTTGTAAGCTAGATATTTTTTATAGCGTGTAATGTCCTGTTTTAAAACCATTTTAGTCCAAGCTGGTGTAGATTGTGTTGTTATGAACGGGTTATATCAGCCTGATCTCACGAGAAAATGTAAGTATTTTACGTTTTGGCAGTTTAGTGGCTAATTTCAGTCATACGAAATGATACGATTTTAAAAAGGAGGCGTGGCACCTGACCCCACCCCTAACCCCAACTGTCATTGGGGGATAAGCAAATCGTACTAAATTGTACGAATTAGATCGTATGAATTCATACGAATTAGCCACTAAATGAAAAAGTTACGAATTGCCGTGAGATTGTGTTGGTTATATGCACAGAAGTGTTGTTCAGCCACTGAAATCTCCTGTCGATAGATTGATGCGACTATTTTTAGTATCATAAGGTCCTTTTACTGCATATAATGTAGATGTATATTTAGTTTAACAACAAAACATCAGTAAATAGCGCTATTCTGCCTAGCCTGCTTTACTGAGGTGAAGTTGCTTTTATAGTGGCATTGGTTAATTGTTGAACAACAGCCCCTTTACACATACAGACCTTTCCGGAAATAACCGGCAATATTCCAGGCCCTTTTTGAAAATACCTGTAAATTTATTCCGGCTATTTTCCAGAAAGATAAGTTATAACATTACCGGTAATTTGCCAGAATTACATGTCTTTAGAGCCACCGTGTCACCGCAACAGATTATCTCCAATTATTTGTTCAAATAGCAATCCTTTTGAGCAATAAAACAACAAAAGCATCATGAGTAACTGTGTTAATCAAAGCACAATCTCCTCAAAGTCACATTATACATTTGGAAATGACGATATATTTCGTAACTGCATAAGAGAAGATCGAAAATCGTATAATAATGCCTAAATGTGCCTTCAGCTTTAACATTAAGTGTGTCCTTTTCACTGACGATAACAACTACTTCAATCATGTGTCTCCATTCAGAATGTGTCTCAGCGAGTGCCCCATTAAACTTCTCTTTCCACATGTCACGCTTTTTACAGACAAACCCAAACCTTATTTCCTCATCAACTGGAACAAAATGCATTATGGGGATTGTATTAAGCTAGGAGCCGAAAGCAATCTCATATACAAACACGCAGGCGTTCGTCATTACATGCATTCAGAGAAAGGATTTTCCAGCTGTTTGGTGAAAAGCAGATCGATATTTACAAGCTGAGTGACAATAGCAGCACTTCAGGAGCTCTCAAGTGTTCTCAGTGCAACTGGTGTCTTTCAGTGTCAAAAGCCGTGTATATGATGCAGGTGCTAGTCAATTATTGTATTTGTGCTCATTGTGAATGCTGTCAGTGTGCATTGCATCTACAACAACAAGGGAATGATGTTTTATCCATGACATGCACATTAAAAACACACAAAATTAAGATTTATGATTATGATTTAGAAAATACACTGCAAAAATGCTTTTCTTGCTTAGATTTTTTGTCTTGTTTTTAGTCTAAATATCTAAAATTTCTTATATCAAGAAGCATTTTCTAGACAGGCAAAACATATTGGCTTGTTTTGAGAAATAATATGCCAATATTAAGTGAGTTTTTCCTTAAAACAAGCAAAATAATCTGCCAATGGGGTGAGAAAATTAATCTTGTTTTTTCTTTTGACGTAAGATTATTTTGCTGACCCCATTAGCAGATTATTTTGCTTGATTTAAGGAAAAACTCACTTAATTTTGGCATATTATTTCTCAAAACAAGGCAATTTGTTTTGCTTGTTTAGAAAATTCTTCTTGATTTAGGAATTTTTAGATATTTGGACTAGAAACAAGACAAAACATGCAAGTAAGAAAAGCATTTTTTGCAGTGTACTATTTCAGGGATACTTAAAAATTGAACTAGAAGTGTTAATAATAGATTATCTGCAATTATTTGTGTTATTTGATGGCAATACATGGCAAAAAAAAATCCCTTTATAACATAGGATAGGATAGGATAGGATAGGATAGGATAGGATAGGATAGGATAGGATAGGATAGGATAGGATAAACTGTATTTGTCCCCAAAAGGAAATTTGTCTTGGGCAAAAAAATGTGCTACAACATTGCTCTAAACAGACGGTAAAAATAAATACAACAAAACAGTTAAGAACAAACAGTTAAGAACATACATTGTTTACAGAAAAAGACTGTATATAAGTATAAATATATAAAACACAGAACCCAGTCAAGTGCTAACGTTCTACAGGAACAGTGTTATTGGTAGAGTTCAACAGTTTTATCGAGGTAGGAACAAACAAAAGCTTCAGTCTATCCGCTTGTTTCCGGGTCCAAGCCGCCAGTCATTTGAGTTGAGAAATTGTTCGTTTATGATTACTTTTTATTCATATCACACATTAAAGTTAATTCATATAAAGTCATAGTGCACACAACAATCTCTGGGCTTGCTGCATAACAAATACCAAAATTTATAATATCATTTATAAAAAATGAATCACTTTCTGGCCATCAGATATTAGGCATAAACATATATATTGCGATTGTGATTTTCAAAAATATTAAATCGCTTTGTAAACTTTTATTATTACCATTTCATGAGTCTCCCAATACAGTTGAATAGAGCGCTTGGACCCGAAAGCCGCTTCGCGTGACGTCACACTTAACAAGCGGATTAGTTTTACACATCGGCATTCTCAGTCTTTTTCCTGATGGTAACAGCTGATATTCACTGAAAAGGGGATGTTTAGAGTCAGCGCTAATATGTATCGCTCTTCTCATAGCCGCCTGTGCATATAGAGTCTGTATGGGCTTGTATGGTTTTATTCCTATATAATTTTTATGGCTTTTTTTTTGCATATGAACCAATTTATTTTTTAACTGAACAGATAGGTTTCCAAACATTTTGGGTCAATGAAAATAATTGATTGTTTTTTATATATATATATATATATATATATATATATATATATATATATATATATATATATATATATATATATATATATATATATTTACAATTATATATTTATATATATATTTATTTACAATAAATATATATTTATTAACAATTGTTTCCCAAGTGAGCAAGGTTTTTCCACAATATTTACTATTATATTTATATATATTTTTAGTTTGACTGGAATTAAAGCTACAAAAAATAATTCATTCATTCATTTTCTTGTCAGCTTAGTCCCTTTATTAAGCCGGGGTCATTACAGCGGAATGAACCACCAACTTATCCAGCACTTTTTTTGCAGCGGATGCCCTTCTATCTGCAACCCATCACTGGGAAACATCCACACACACTCATTCACACATGTTCACTACGGACAATTTAGCCTACCCAATTCACCTGAACCGCATGTGTTTAGACTGTGGGTTTAACCCGAGCACCCAGAGGAAACCCATGCAAACGCAGAGAGCAGGCCCGTGCAGAGACTGTCCAAAGGGCACTTTTGATCGTTTTGGAAGGGCACTTTCTATCCAAGACTAAAAAGGGCATGTGCACTGCACAGGTTGAGCCCTATGTGTGCACGTGCCTGGCAGAGAGAACATGCAAACTCCACACAGAAACGCCAACTGACCCAACCGAGGCTTGAACCAGCAACCTTCTTGCTGTTAGGCGACAGCACTACCTGCTGCGCCACCGCGTCACCCATAAATCACAATCTGTCAATGTTAATTAATGGATATTTTGAAAAGTATAAGATTTTCAGTGAACGCAGCACAGCATGAGCTCAGAGTGAAATGATTATGTGCTTAATGTGCAACTCAAATAAATGATATGAAGGTTGAAAGAGTCACTAAAAGCTCTTCCTCTTGAGTATTTAGTGCGGTTTTCTTCTTCTTCATCATGACCTTCTGATTGTAAGCGAACGCTCCAGCGAACACGTGTGCGTTTCTGTCCGTCTTTTTTTCTGGAGCGATCTAAACGTTCCCGCTCAGGGATCATTACACACGTCAGGATTCACCACTAATAACTACTTTAACCATTATCATTTAGGACAAGCTCAATTGTGACCTACATGCTTTTCTGCTGCGTTCATTTACATGTAAATTATTCGGGACTTTTCTTTTGAGGACGTCTGCGATTCAACCTTCACTCGTCTGTCCAACCTTTCCTAACATCCAGAGCATTGGCAATGAGGACACGAGGCTATAATTGACTACCGACCGCATCATGCACACGAGTTTTACACCTAAAGATAAGGTTTATTTCCTTAAAGTGCGATTTAAAAGTAGGTTGATTAGGATAACTTTGGTTAATTAGGGGATTTAATGAGCAACAGTGAGAAAAATACAATCTTAAATGGATAGTTCACCCCCCCAAAAATGACAATTTACTCACTACTTATTCTACCTTATCTATAGTAAGCTAAATTGTCCGTAGTGTATGAGTGTGGGTGTGTGAATGACTGTGTGTAGATGTTTCCCAGAGATGGGTTGCAGCTGGAAGGGCAAACTTGAGTTGGCGGTTCATTCTGCTGTGGCGACCCCGGATTAATAAGGGGACTAAGCAGACAAGAAAATGAATGAAGTGTATTGTGTTCATTTACCGAATTCAGTGCTTTCTGAGTTTACTTGATTTTTATAAAACACATTAATAGGTGCTATTATTAAATCACATTCATTCAGCTATTTCTTTTTAATGATATCAATTTTAGCCTCCCTCAATAACACTAGAACTACCGAAACACTTTTTAAACACTGTTATTTTAACAAAATTACACAACACAAAAGAGTGCTGAGTGTTTCTGTATTGAATGGGCCGAGCGGTCAGATTGACCACATGCAGTTCAGTGTCTGCTACTTTTTCTCTCGCCTTTGAAAACGAATGTCTTTGTTGCCTAGCAACTTCCTGCTAACAAAAGCTTACATTTCTGATGGCAAATTAACTTTAGATCAGATGTGTTTTTCAGCTAAACTCCTCCGTACAGTTTGAACAAAGTTATTAGGGAATAAATGCTTAATATTATGATAAACTTTTAATTATTGTAAGTATTTTTTTCATAATGACTAACTAATAATCTCACAACTTTATAGGAATTTGAATTGCTGATGCTATAAATTATTTTCATCACATGCAGACTGTGGCGAGGGGGCGTGGCCGAGAGCCGTGGGAACGGGGTGAGGCCACCGCGTGAGTGGATACACCTGCGGTGCGCACCTGCCTCGGATCCCACAAAAGGAGCTCTGGACCTTAAAAGGAGGACCGATGGCAGAGGAAGCCGAGAGAGGACCGGGCCCGGACATATTATACTTTTGCTTTCAGTTTGTTTTTTGTTTTGGTTTAGACGGCAGCCTCCGTGAGGAGCTGCCGTCACTGTTATTAATAAACCATTTTAAAACTGCGTCGGTTCTTCGCCTCCTTCTTCCCGGCGGCCAAAGGGCCGTGAACCTCATTACAGTGGTGCTGAAACCCGGGAGAAGGAGGGACACGTTGTCCAGATGCCCTCGCCGCTGAGAGAGGGGGCGAGTGTTCGGGAGTTAACTCGAGTGGGGGAGAAACCCGTTCGTCTGCCCAGAGTGCCGGGGCGGCCTGAGGCTGGCGAGGAAAGGATCTGCCTGCTGCCGTCTCCCAGCATGGGGAGGAGCAGGGGACGCGGGGCTCACCACCGGAAGGGAAAGTGCTGAAGGGAGCCATCCCACAGAACCCGGGGGGAGTCGCCGCGATCCGCCATGATGCCAGAGCCTGCATCCATCCACTGAAGCGGGAGCAGACCAGGAGACCAGAAATGCCGCCAGCCAGCCAGGAGAACCGCCGCCGGACACCAGAAGACGGACGGATGGATAGATTACTCCACAGGGCTCCCAGCACGTCGTCGCATTTCTCAGCTGGTGGAGGACCGACTGGCAGCGTGTCTGAAGAACCGAACCCCATTTTTGTTTTTTTTTCCTCTCTCCCCTTTCTCGGTCTACTCTGTCTTCCTCCTTTTTTTTCCATCTCCTTTTCTCTCGGCCCGTCTCATATAGGTCTCGCGGGTGCTGTGGCGCCGCGGGGAGCTGCCGTCCGTTTGTTTTGGTTTATTGTTACTGTTATTAATAAATCATTTTAAAACTGCGTCGGTTCTCTGCCTCCTTCTTCCCGGCGGCCAAAGGGCCGTGAACCTCATTACACAGACATTTTAGTCATTTTATTAATATTATATTATTATTCATATTTATTTTTTTAATCAAAGCATTTTCTCGTAATTATTACATATTAGCTGAATTTCTTTTTATGGCACATTTATTTTAGGTTTTTTGTTCCTATATAAAACAGAAATTTGCTTCTGTATGGGAAAACATTTCTGCCCCATTCACACAGGGCGTCAGCTTCAACGCTTCCTATTCACTTTGAATGGGTGACGTCAGGCGTTGCTGAACTGCATTGTGGATCTGTCGGCGCTGCTTCAGAGGCGTTTCTCGCTGCAAAAGTTGAGACTTTTTCTCAATTCCTAGAACACAGAGAACTAAAGGTGCTAAATTGTCCGTAGTGTATGAGTGTGTGTGTGGATGTTTCCCAGGGATGGGTTGCGGCTTGAAGGGCATCCGGTGTGTAAAAACTTGCTGGATAAGTTGGCGGTTCATTCCGCTGCGGCAACCCTAGATTAATAAAGGGACTAAGCCGACAAGAAAATTAATGACCAATCAGAAACAAGTGCTGGCCAAAAACACCCACCTTAGCAACATCATATCAACACCCTGGCAGCCGCTTGTGCATGAGTGAGTTTTGCACAAATAAACACCAATTAAATGACACAAAAATAATACAAAAGCTAATCTAAATGTGCATCTAAATCTTGAAGTCACTTTTAAAAACCGTGATTTAAAATAAATAATAATATTTCCTCTGCCCGCATGTTTATACAGTAAAATCAGCAAGCGGAGCTGCATGTGTGTAAATATGCATAACCCATGCTGTATATAAACACTCAAGCTGTCTTATGTGATAATGACATGCTGCATTATTTAAATCGTCCTGCGTTTATGTTGAAATGAGTGTGTGTTGATTGAACGCGGGTCACAGAATGTGTCATTACACACTCAGACTGACTGCGTGCGTGCGTGTGTGTGTGTGTGTGTGTTATCAGCCGCTGCTCGCCGTCCCCAAACTGCCAATCAAGCGTGCCTCATAAAATAAACAGTACCTGTGCGTTTGATAAATATGTTTTGTCAGCAGCGTTTCTCCCTTTTGCAGTTTGTGATTCTGGATTATAGCATATGAGCGCCGACATGTAGAGTTTGTTCTCTGCCTGACATTTGCTTTCTTCATGAAAGTGCGAGTGAACAGCTTCTCTCAGACGGATGTGTTTTTGTTTCTGTGCGTTTGTCCTTTTTTGGTTTTATATTTGATTTAGTTTCTCTGCCAGTGTTTCTTTGACAGACTGCCTCTGTAAAACTTTGAGTTGGAGAATAAAACTAAACGTTCAGCAGTTTTATTACCTTTTAATAACCTCTTAATGCTCATCCTGTTTCAATTTAACTATAGGAAATTGCATCACACATGGTTTATATACTTTAGAAAAGCACACCCCTGTTCAAAATGTTTCCTTAAAGGTCCTGCAGACTGTTGATTGAGTATGATAACGTATTTCCAACAGGAATTGAATATTAATTAGGTTTTATTTTTAAGCTCCTATCATCTTTCATTCTCAACAAATTCTTCATACAAGTTACTGAAGTTACTGATATGTGCTAATTTGACATATAAAGGCACAGTTGTTGTGTTAAATATATATATATATATATATATATATATATATATATATATATATATATATATATATATATATATATATATATATACACTCACCGGCCACTTTATTAGGTACACCCTACCAGTACTAGGTTGGACCCCATTTCGCCTTCAGAACTGCCTTAATCTTTCATGGCGTAGATTCAACAAGCTACTGCAAATATTCCTCAGAGATTTTGCTCCATATTGTCATGATAGCATCACACAGTTGCTGCAGATTTGTCGGCTGCACATCCATGATGCCAATCTCCCGTTCCACCACATCCCAAAGATGCTCTATTGGATTGAGCTCTGGTGACTGTGGAGGCCATTTGAGTACAGTGAACTCATCGTCATGTTCAAGAAACCAGTCTGAGAAGATTCAGGCTTTATGACATGCTGCGTTATCCTGCTGGAAGTAGCCATCAGAAGATGGAGACACTGTGCTCATAAAGGGATGGACATGGTCAGCAGCAATACTCAGGTAGGCTGTGGCGTTGACCAGTGCTCATATGGTACTAATGGGTCCAAAGTGTGCCAAGAAAATCTCCCCCACACCATAGCACCACCACCACCAGCCTAAACCATTGATAAAAGGCAGGATGGATTCATGCTTTCATGTTGTTGAGGCCAAATTGTGACCCGATCATCCGAATATGTCAGCAGAAATGGAGACTCATCAGAGCAGCAACGTTTCTCCAATCTTCTATTGTCCAGTTTTGGTGAGTCTGTGTGAATTGTAGCCTCAGTTTCCTGTTCTTAGCTGACAGGAGCGGCACCCGGTGTGCTCTTCTGCTGCTGTAGCCCATCCGCCTCAAGGTTGGACGTGTTGTGTGTTCAGAGATGCTCTTCTGCTGAGCTCGGTTGTAACGAGTGCTTATTTGAGTTACTGTTGCCTTTCTATCAGCTGGAACCAGTCTGGCCATTCTCCTCTGACCTCTGGCTTCCGCTCACTGGATATTTCCTCTTTATCAGATCATTCCCTGTAAACCCTAGAGATGGTTGTGCATGAAAATCCCAGTAGAGCAGCAGTTTCTGAAATACTCAGAGCAGCCCGTCTGGCAGCAACAACCATGCCACGTTCAAAGTCTCTTAAATCCCCTTTCTTCCCTATTCGGATGCTTCCCAGCAGACACACAACATTGTAAAATTATATTATTATATTAGGTTAGATTTACGTCATGACGTCAGGTGACCAAAATTCTATGTCTGGCCTGCGTCTTACGTCAAATTCTGTTGATATTTGGTTGATTTTAGGTTGACTTGGAAAGTGACCAAAATCCAGCGTCTGATAGATGTCATAGTGATCTAACATGATTAGACATTGATTTTAGGTTGGACATTAACATTGGCCTAATGTTGGAATCTTTTGTCAACTCAATTTTCATTTCCAAATAAAATCCAACGTCCCCACAAAGTTGGGGTACATCGTCAATATGGCGTCATGTTGACTTCCTGTGCCTGCAGGGTCAGTTTGAACTGCAGTAGATCGTCTTGACCATGTCTACATACCTAAATGCATTGAGTTGCTGCCATGTGATTGCCTGATTAGACATTTGCGTTAGCGAGCAGTTAGACAGGTGTACCTAATAAAGTGGCCGGTGAGTTTATATAAATTGTAGCTAACATTTTGAAATATATATTTCATATATGATTAAAATTTGATATATGTAATATCAAGTTATGGGCGACGCAATGGCGCAGTAGGTAGTGCTGTCGCCGCACAGCAAGAAGGTCGCTGGTTCGAGCCTCAGCTGGGTCAGTTGTCATTTCTGTGTGGAGTTTGCATGTTCTCCCTGTGTTGGCGTGGATTTCGTCCGGGTGCTCCGGTTTCCCCCACACTCCAAAGACATGCAGTACAGGTGAATTGGGTGGGCTAAAATTATCCATAGTGTTTGTGTGTGAATGAATGTGTTTGAGTGCAGCTGGAAGGGCATCCGCTGTGTAAAATCTATGCTGGATAAGTTGGTGGTTCAATCCGCTGTGGCAACTCCTGATTAATAAAGGGAATAAGACGAAAAGAAAATGAATGAATAATATCCAGTTATGAACTTTTATGTCATATGTAATTTGCATATCAGAGATAGATATGGAGGTGGACACCAGTTTTCAACATTCTTCAAAATATCTACATTTGTCTTTAACAGAAGAAAGAAACTGCTTGGAACCTCTTCAGAGTAAATGTCAAGTATGAAGTGTCCCTTTAAATCTGCTCCTCTATGCGCTTGACTCTGTTTTTCTTTTCAAGTGTGGAATGAACGAGTCGAACACACATGATAAAGCATGAGCGCTGGACCTGTGTTTGAGCTTATCTGCATCCTCATTCTTCACACACACAAGCGCTCCTCTGGAATCTCAGAGTTTAATCCAGCAGTAAAAAAGAGAGTCTGCATTGCTGTTAAACCATCAGAGGCCAGACGCCGGAACCGCTCGCACCGCCAGCCGATAGCTTTGTCCGGCTTATCGCTGCCTAGCTAAACCTCAAGCTCTGCTTTTTTTGTTTGACAGAACCACCTTGGCTTCTGGTTTTGTATATTTATTTCTCCCTTTTAAATGCCCTGATAGCAATTTCCAAAGGCACGCTTGTCGTGTTGCCATGGCGCCCGTTGCAAAATCTTCCAATAATATTGCTCTTGTCTTGAGCGCTGCGTGAGTTTGAGTTAAAGTGTGTGTGTGGCTTTTCCATGTTCATAACTTTGTCCTACTGTGTTTTCATGCTGCTTTCTCTCTCTCTCTGAAAGGCTTCGTTTGGTCCCTCTGAAGTATTGTGGTGAACAAGAGTCCTCATTTAAAGCCCTCCGTTTCTGCCGCTTGGCCAAATAATGTTGCTTAATCTCGGTGATCGATTGGATGCAGGAAAACGTCAGCGGCTGGTTTTAGAGAAAAGCTGATGTTTAAAAGCGTTAACGCATCTGGAATCACCTGGAGCAAGGTCATTCATCAGCATAAGCTTGTGTGAGCGTGTGAATTAGAGAACCGAGCAGGTGAATGGAGTTTAAGGTTAGCCAGTAGTTGTTGCTGTACTTGCATGGATTAATAATTGATTGCATTGAGAATTGAAGACTTTTTTTTATTGTAGGTTTCCTAAAGGGATGGCATGGTGGCTCAGTGGTTAGCACTGTGGCCTCACAGCAAGAAGGTCACTGGTTTGAGTCCCAGCTGGGTCAGTTGTCGTTTCTGTGTGGAGTTTGCATGTTCTCCCTGTGTTGGCGTGGGTTTCCTCCGGGTGCTCTGGTTTTCCCCACAGTCCAAACACATGCGCTAGGAGAATTGATGAACTAAATTGGCTGTAGTGTATGGGTGTTTCTCATAACTGGGCTGCAGCTGAAAGGGCATCCGCTGTATAAAACATATGATGGAATAGTTGGTGGTTCATTTTGCTGTGGCGACCCCTGATGAATAAAAGGACTAAGCAGAAGGACAATGAATAAATGAAGTTTTCTAAAATTATATTTAGCTAAATGAGCCAATCTTAATCAGATGTGCTAATTTGTACACATTTCTGGCACAGACATAATAGATAAAGTCTAGTTAAAATTCTTATTACTTTTTTTGTTTGTTTGTTTGTTTGTTCATGGGGCTCTCTACGACTAAACCAGTTATGAGTGTCCATTATTTTACTATTTTTTACATTCATTTTATATATATATATATATATATATATATATATATATATATATATATATATATATATATATATATATTTTTTTTTTTTTTTTTTTTAGGGCTGTCAAATGATTAAAAAATTTATGTAATTAATCACACTTTTTTTTAATTAATCAGAATTAATCACAAAATGTAAGTTGTGTTAATCAAGCATGGCTTTAATATATATTTAGTTGGATGGTTGGTTGGTTATTAGCTTTGTGGTAATTTGTCTAGTTAGTTAGTTTGGTTGTTTGTTTGGTTAGTTAGTTAGTTAGTTAGTTAGTTAGTTAGTTAGTTAGTTAGTTAGTTAGTTAGTTAGTTAGTTAGTTTGGTAGGTTGGTTGGTTTGTTGTTAATTGTTTAGTTAGTTAGTTAGTTAGTTAGTTAGTTAGTTAGTTAGTTAGTTAGTTTGTTTGTTTGTTTGTTTGTTTGTTTGTTTGTTTGTTTGTTTGGTTGGTTTGTTGTTAATTGTTTAGTTAGTAAGTTAGTTAGTTAGTTAGTTTGTTTGTTTGGTAGGTTGGTTTGTTGTTAATTGTTTAGTTAGTTAGTTAGTTAGTTAGTTAGTTAGTTAGTTAGTTAGTTAGTTAGTTAGTTAGTTAGTTAGTTAGTCGGTCGATTGGTCAGTTAGTTAGTTAGTTAGATCGCTGATTAATGGTGAAATTTTAATGAACTATTACTGTAATAGTTAATTATTTAGTTGGATGGCTGATTAGTAGCAATGTTTTAATCAACTATTGCTATAATAGTTAGTTAGTAAGTAAGTTAGTTAGTTAGTTAGTTAGTTAGTTAGTTAGTTAGTTAGTTAGTTAGTTAGTTAGTTAGTTAGTTAGTTAGTTAGTTAGTTAGTTAGTTAGTTAGTTAGTTAGTTAGTTAGTTGGTTAGTTTGATGGTTGATTAGTAGCCATGTTTTAATCAACTATTGCTAGAAAAGTTATTTACTTAGTTACTTAGTTGGTTGGACGGTTGATTAGTAGCCATGATTAGTGCTAACATGCTAAGTTATATAGTTAGTTAGTTACTTAGTTTCTTAGTTAGCTGGTTAGTCTGTTGGATAATAGCTTTGTGTTAATCAAGTATTGCTCTAAATGTATTTGTCTATTTAATCGGTCGGTTAATTGGTTGGTTCACTGGTTGATTACTTAACTTAGTTAGTTAGTTAGTTAGTTAGTTAGTTAGTTAGTTAGTTAGTTAGTTAGTTAGTTAGTTAGTTAGCAAAAGAAATGAGGAGCTGAATTCACATTGATTTTGTAAATTAAGCAGATATTTTTTTCAGTCTTGCAAGAAACCACAATTTGCTTCTTTCGCCTTCAAGATGACTTGCCCTTTCCTTGTGTAATTGATTTTCTGGCAGTGTCAGAGTGAAAACTGTTCTTCACTTCTTCACTGTGTAATTCTATTCAGTTTGATCGTCAGGGTTGTTGCGTTCATGTAGGCATTTAGGGGCTGACAGCAATCTTGAGCAGTGTAAATTTTGGGTTTCTTGTCTCTGTGAGAAAAGAGGAATCCACTCAATTAAGCAGCTGTAAATAGTTGGTTGGTTGGTTGGTTGGTTAGTTAGTCAGTACTGTAGCTCTATGTTAATTAGCCATTTCCAATTTGTATTTATTAATTTATTTGGATAGTGAGTTGGTTGGTTAGTAGCGTTGTGTTAATCAACTATTGCTCTAATATTTGTTTATTGGTTTATTTTTTTGTCGGTCAAGTTGGTTGGTTGGTCAATTGGTTAGTTTGTTGGTTAGTTTGTTAGCAAAAGAAACAAGGAGCTGAATTCACATTGATTTTGTAAATTAAACAAATATATTTCTTTTTGTCTTGCAAGAATTCACTATCTTTCGCCTTCAGAATGACTTGCCCTTTCCTTGTGTAATTGATTTTCTGGCGGTGTCAGAGTGAAAACTGTTTCTACTTCTTCAGTGTGTAATTCTAGTCAGTTTGAGAGGTTGAGAATTGTCAGGGTTGTTGCATTTATGAAGGCATTTAAGGGCCGACAGCAATCCTGAGAGGTGTAAATTTGGGGTCTCTTGTCTTTAAGAGAAAGCAGGAATCAACTCCATTGAGCAGCTGTGAATTGGGAGGCTAAATGGAGAGGAACTGAGTGTCTGTATTGATCCAGAGCCTGAATTATACAGCACTGGAGATCACAGGGATGTGCTGGAGTCCTGATGCTGGTCACTGAGCCGCTGATGGATGTTGGCAGACGGTCGTTTGGGGAGGAGTGAGTGTTTTCTGCTCATCTGTCTTCATTACGGTTGTGGAGACGCCGCTCGGGGAGAGGACAGACCCGGGCGGGTGTTGAGTCTGCCGTCCACATGGGGTTGAAGGTTATTGGGTCTCTGCATCTGATGTAGGCATGGGATGATAACCGGTTTCAAAAGTCAAGGTTAAAAATTATGTTATACCTAGGGGTGAACAATATATGTTTTCAACATCGATACCGCAGTATGCGAATCTGCAATAGTCATATAACAGGATCTCAAGAGATTTCAAGTTACCAAGATCAAAAATAACACATTTTCCCTCCTCTCAACAGGGAAAACTGGCAACAATCAAGAACGCATGATTATATGCTGTCATGGCTTTGCAATAAAAAAAAGTCATTATAATGGAAGTCAATGGGGCCAAAACAGTCACCGACATAATAAAAGGGAAGTAAAATGTGAGTGTATTGTAGAGTTTTTTTTAATTTGCAAAGCCTTTTTCCAGGCAAATGGTTTAAATGAGCAATTTCAGCATCTTCAGCCCAGAACTAATAATAGTAAATTAATATTTTGAGAAAATTATTATTACTATTACAATAATATTTACATTTGATGCAGTTAAACCTGTTGTAGGAGACTCCAACACAATATTAGCAGACTTTAAAACACCACATGACCAGCTGTTCAAAGATATATTCTTCTGATTGGCTGTGGTTGTGTTGTATTATGTGAAATTAATTTTGCTTCCAATCTACATGATCAAAAGGACTAATTTGCATAATCCCACCTGCTGTGAGCATTTTAGAACACCGAATAAATATGGAAAGACCAATCAAAACAGACTGTGCCAGCTGACCAATCAGAGCAGAACTGGCTTTTGGAAGGGCGGAGATTAGAAACCTTTAGCACGGAATTAATAACATTAAATTAATATTTAGAGAAAATTGTTATTATTATATTTACTTTTGATGCATTTAAGCCTGTTGTAGATTTCAACACAATATTAGCAGACTTTAAAATACCATATGACCTGCAGATTATTTTAACCAAAACGTATTCTTCTGATCCAGTTACTATGACCGTTTTTGTGAAGCTGCTTTGACACAATCTACATTGTAAAAGCAAATAAAGCTGAATTGAATTGAATTGATTGGCTGTGAATGTGTTGTATTATGCGAAATAATTTTGCTTCCAGTCTACATCTACATGATCAAAATAACTCATTTGCATAAACTGTGAGCATTTTGGACCACAGAATAAATACAGAAAGGCCAATCAAAACAGACTGTGCCAGCTGACCAATCAGAGCAGAGCTGGCTTTTGGAAGGGCGGAGTTTAGAAACCTTCAGCCCAGAATTAATAATATTAAATTAATATTCTGATATTATTATTATTATTATTATTATTATTATTATTATATTTACTTTTGATGAAGTAAACCTGTTGTTGGAGACTTCAACACAATATTAAACTTTAAAATACCACATGACCTGCTGTTTGTTTGAACAGGAAAAGTATTCTTCTAATTGGCTGTGGTTGTGTTGTATTATGCAAAATTAAGTTTGCCTCTAGTCTATATGATCAAAAAACTCATTTGCCTAATCCCACCCACCGTGTGCATTTTGGATACAGGAATAAATACAGAAAGACCAATCAAAACAGACTGTGCCAGCTGACCAATCAGAGCTGGCTTTTTGTAGGGCGGGGTTTACAAACCTTCAGCCCAGAATTAATAATAATAAATTAATATTCTAAGAAAATTATTGCTATATTCACTTTTGATGCATTTATAGAAGACTCCAACACAATGTTAGCAGACTTTAAAACACCATATGACCTGCTGTTCAAAAATATATTCTTCTGATTGGCTGTGGTTGTGTTGAATTGTATAAAATTAATTTTGCTTCCAATCTACATGATCAAAAGGACTAATTTGCATAATCCTACTTCTTGTGAGCATTTTGGAACACCGAATAAATATGAAAAGACCAATCAAAACAGACTGTGCCACCTGACCAATCAGAGCAGAGTTTGTTTATGGACATGCCTGGTTTACAAACCTTCAGCCCAGAATTATTAATAATACATTAATATTTAGAGAAAATTATTATTATTATTATTTATTTATTTTAATTTTTTATGCATTTTAATCTGTTGTTGGAGATTTCAACACATTATTAGCAGACTTTGAAACACCATATGACCTGCTGTTCAAAGAAAGTATTCTTCTGATTGGCTGTGGTTGTGTTGTATTATGCAAAATGAATTTAGCTTTCAATCTACATGATCAAATGAACTCATTTGCATAATCGCACCTCCTGTGAGCGTTTTGGAATGTAGAATAAATACAGAAAGACCAATCAAAACAGACTGTGCCAGCTGACCAATCAGAGAAGAGCTGGTTTATGGATGTGCATGGTTTAGAAACCTTTAGCCCAGAATTAATAATAATACATTATTATTATTATTAATATTATTATTATTATTATTATTATTATATTTACTTTTGATGCGTTTAAGCGTGTTTTAGGAGACTCCAACACAATATTAGCACACTTTATAATCCCATATGATCTGCTGTTTATTTGAACAGAAAACTCTGTTCTGATTGGCTGTGATTTGTGTTGCATTATACAGCATTTTCCATTAAAATAATATAAAGGAAACCTTAATGATGCCAAAACTGGCTTCATTTTCATAAAAAAAAAAGACTTTGAGGTGAACCGTGACTCAGACATGCTTTCAAGAGATTCACCCCAATAATTATTGTTAATAATATCCATCACAGCGCATTTTGTGAGGATAAACATGCGGCGTCGCATCATTAGCGCCTCAAAAGTTCATTT
>NC_133176.1:1907500-1922500 GCF_049306965.1 Danio rerio
ATATATATATATATATATATATATATATATATATACATATATATATATATATATATATATATATATATATATATATATATATATATATATATATATATATATATATATATATATACATACATACAGTTGAAGTCAGAATTATTAGCTCCTGTTTGATTTTTTTTTTTTTTTTTTTATATTTCCCAAATTATGTTTAACAGGGCATAGAAATGTTCATAGTATGTCTAATAATATTTTTTCTTCTGGAGAAAGTCTTATTTATTTTATTTTGGCTAGAATAAAAGCAGTTATTAATTTTTTAAACTCTATTTTAAGGACAAAATTATTAGCCCCTTTAAGCTAATTTATTTTTCAATAGTCTACAGAACAAAACATTGTTATACCATAACTTGCCCAATTACCCAAACAATTATATATTTTAACAAATTTCATTTTTATTTCTCAAAACTTAATTTTCCCTATTGCAGTTCTTTATTTTTGACAGCAAATCTATTTTTTTTTTCAAAAAGTAATTTTCACTTGGAGATTTTTGGAGATTTCTATTTATTAATTAATTACTATACATATATATATATAATTATTTTTTTAGAGGTTTTTCACCTTCATATGGAAAGGACAGTAGAGGTTGCAGACAGGAAAGTATTGGAAGCAGCGAGAGGGGAAGAGTCAGCAAAGGCCCTCAAGCTGGGAGTCACCGTGAGAACCGTGGTGCTATATGTCGGCACACTCAACCACTAGGCTACTGGCGCTGACAATTTATTTTTGAGTTTGATTTTGTACAACTTTCTTTTATTATTCAAGTATATTTGGTCCTCGGTCAGGGGGCACCAGTCTCGTTCCTTGAGGTCCGTTGCCCTGCAGGGTTTAGCTCTAAATTCCCTCAACACACCTGCCTGGGTGTTTCAAGTATACCTAGTAAGAGCTTGATTAGCTGTTCAGGTGTGTTTGATTAGGGTTGGAGCTAAAATCTGCAGGACACCGGCCCTCCAGGAACAAGTTTGGTGACCCCTGCCCTAGATTAACTCCATAAAACCGGAGCACCTGGAGGAAACCCACGCCCAGAACATCCACACAGAAACTCCAACTGAGCCAGGTGGGACTCGAACCAGCGACTTTCTTGCTGTGATGCCACAGTGCTAACCACCATGCAGCCCTACTCTTCCCTAATGTTTTGCATAATGTTTACATGACCACAGATTATTTAAAAGTGCACATGTTTAAAGAATAATCAGAGATGATGTTTACTAACTGAATAGGGAAGCGCTTGAGCATGCTGTTAACTGGCTTATGGGTAGTTTCCAGTAACTGTCTTGCTGGTGTGTGAGTGCTGATTTCCCAAACAGTTTAATAGTATCTGAAACAGACATGCAGCAAAAACTGATCTCAGAATTGTGTGTGTGTGTGTGTGTGTGTGTGTGTGTGTGTGTGTGTGTGTGTGTGTGTGTGTGTGTGTGTGTGTGTGTGTGTGTGTTTACCTCTGCATGGGAGATCCTTCCCAGCATGCATCGATTCATTAGTGAACACACGACACCCATTGATTTTGCTTTCCAAGTAGTGGAGTTGAAATCCTCCGTCTGCTGTTATTAGTGAAGGGAGGAAAGACAGCAGAGTGAATCCATCACACACACACACACACACACACACACACAATTATACAAAAATAGATAAACAGACACACACTCAAGTTTGAAAACACACTCACACATACAAACACACACACAATGACACATAAATACACATACTTAAACTCAAATACACACACAGACACATACAAAGCATGCATACACACAAGTACACAAACACACACTCAAAACAAGGACACACACACAAACACACAATTACGCGAACAAACAGCACAAACAAATCAACAGACACACACACACACATAAGGCTACACATGAATCCACAGACACGTAACACACACACACAACACAAGAAAATATGCAAACACATAAACACAAACAACACAGAAACACAAGCTAAGGTAACCACACACATACACACATCAACATAGACAAACAAATACACACACACACACACACGTGCACACAAACACAAGTTGAGATAAACACACATAAACACAAACAAACACACATGCGCGCACACACAGACAAATACACAAACACATGAGGACAAATACACACACACACACACACACAGATAAATACACATACAAACACAAAAGACACATACATGCACACACATATAAACAAACACTAACACACACACACACACACATATGCGCACACAAAAACAAGTTGAGATAAACACAAACACACATACAAACACATGAGGACAAATACACATACACACACACACACACACACACAGATAAATACACATACAAACTCATGAGGACAAATACACACGTAAACACAAAAGAAACATACATATACACAAACACACACACACACGTATACAGAGACATTACATTACAACTAAACACACACGCACACACTTAAACACACACACACAGACAAATACACACACAAACACACATGCATGCACACACACATTCAAATACACATACAAACACACATAAACACTCACATACACAAGCAAAACACACACACACACTCACAGAGGGTTTGGGAAAGGTGTAGGATGAATGTTGTGTCCTTGAAGACAGATTGGAGCGGCTCACAAAAGTTGATAGAATCAGTGCCATTATTATTACTCTCTGATGAAGGATTGGAGGGCTGTGTGTGTGTGTGTCTGTGTGTGTGCGTGTGCGTGTGTGTGTGTGTGTGTATGTGTGTGCGTGTGTATGCGTGTATGTGTGTGCGTGTGTATGTGTGTGTGTGTGTGTGTGTGTGTGTGTGTGTGTTTGTGTGTGTGTGTGTGTGTGTGTGTTTGTTCAATCTGACACACCTTCGGCAGATTCCCTCCGGCTGACTTATAGGACAGTCAAACCACAAATTGTTGTGTATTTTTCAGCCACCAGAGAGACGGTTTTTCCTCCGCTTCCCGAATGAACGGAGCGGCCGAGCGCTGGCTCTTATCACTCACAGGAGATCTGCTCACTCATTCTGCTCCCCTGAGCTTCACTTCTGCTGTAGCAGACTCTGATTACAGTCTCACAACTTCACACACACACACTGCTGGAGGAATGGAGACCGCCAACATTTTTGAAAAGTATTTAAACATGAGGGTGGCTCAGTGGTTAGCACTCTGGCCTCACAGCAAAAGGTCACTGGTTCGATTCCCGGCTGGGCCAGTTGGCGTTTCTGTGTGGAGTTTGCATGTTCTCTCCGTGTTGGTGTGGGTTTCCTTCGGGTGCTCCGGTTTCCCCCACAGTCCAAACACCTGCGCTATAGGGGAATTGATTAGCTAAATTGGCTGTTGTGTGTGAATGAGTGTGTATGGGTGTTTCCCAGTACTGGAAGGGCCTCCATTGTGTAAAACATATGCTGGAATAGTTGGCGGTTCATTCCGCCGTGGTGACCTCTAATAAATAAGAGGCTAAGCTGAAGAAAAATCAATCAATGAATGAGATGCACTATGAAAATAAACTTGCCTAGCCTTGAAGAGAAAAAGGTCACCATACATGTTTCTTGTGCAATTTAAAGGCTTTTCTAATAGGCATAACTATGTTAATTATGCAAATTAGGTTAATTAGGCAAGTTATTGGATAACAGTGCTTTGTTCTGTAGACAATTTAAATATATGTATTTCTTATGGGCTATCAATGTTGACCTTAGCAGTTTTTACAAAAAAATATATATAATATACACTCACTGGCCACTTTATTAGGTACACCTTACTAGTACCGGGTTGGACCCTTTTTGCCTTCAGAACTGCCTTAATCCTTCATGTCATAGATTCAACAAGCTACTAGAAATATTCCTCAGAGATTTTGCTCCTTATTGACGTGATAGCATCACACAGTTGCTGCAGATTTGTCGGCTGCACATCCATGATGCCAATCTCCCGTTCCACCACATCCCAAAGCTGCTCTATTGGATTGAGCTCTGGTGACTGTGGAGGCCATTTGAGTACAGTGAACTCATCGTCATGTTCAAGAGACCAGTCTGAGAAGATTCAGGCTTTATGACATTATGGTGCGTTATCCTGCTGGAAGTAGCCATCAGAAGATGGAGACACTGTGCTCATAAAGGGATGGACATGGTCAGCAGCAATACTCAGGTAGGCTGTGGCGTTGATGCTCAATTGGTACTAATGGACCCAAAGTGTGCCAAGAAAATCTCCACCACATATTACACCACCACCACCAGCCTGAACCGCTGATACAAGGCAGGATGGATCCATGCTTTCATGTCGTTGACGCCAAATTCTGACCCGACCATCTGAATGTGTGAGCAGAAATGGAGACTCATCAGAGCAGGCAACGTTTCTCCAATCTTCTACTGTCCAGTTTTGGTGAGTCTGTGTGAATTGTAGCCTCAGTTTCCTGTTCTTAGCTGACAGGAGCGGCACCCGGTGTGCTCTTCTGCTGCTGTAGCCCATCCGCCTCAAGGTTGGACGTGTTGTGTGTTCAGAGATGCTCTTCTGCAGAGCTCGGTTGTAACGAGTGCTTATTTGAGTTACTGTCGCCTTTCTATCAGCTGGAACCAGTCTGGCCATTCTCCTCTGACCTCTGGCATAAACAAGGCATTTGCGCCCACAGATCTGCCACACACTGGATATTTCCTCTTCATAAGACCATTCTCTGTAATCCCTAGAGATGGTTGTGCGTGAAATTCCCAGTAGATCAGCAGTTTCTGAAATACTCAGAGCAGCCCATGCCATGTTTAAAGTCACTTAAATCCCCTTTCTTCCCCATTCTGATGCTCGCTTTATACTGCAGCAGATCGTCTTGACCATGTCTACATGCCGAAATGCATTGGTAACACTTTATTTTGATGGTCCATTTGAGAGTTAATAGACTGTCTGCTTATTATCTGCTGACACTGCTCCTTCAACAGACATTTAACTGAATAAAAGAAACCTTGCAAGTACATGTCAACTTACCCTAACCCCAACCTAACAGTCTACTTATAATCTAAAAAGAATTAGTTGGCATGTAGATGCAATGTAACTTGAAATCAACAAACAGACTATCAAAATAAAGAGTGAGCAATGCATTGAGCTGCTGCCATGTGATTGGCTGATTAGAAAGTTGCGTTAACGAGCAGTTGGGCAGGTGTACCTAATAAAGTGGCCGGTAAGTGTATATATTCCTATCAGATTAGACTCTTGAAAAGTCTAAAATGTAGACTTTCTCCAGAAGAGAAATGTATTAGGAAACCTTTTGCTTGCGCTGTTTAACATCACTTGGAAAATAATAATATATATATATATATATATATATATATATATATATATATATATATATATATATATATATATATATATATATATATATAAAAGAATAATTGTATCTTCAACTGAACATTATTAAACATCAGATAACTTTAAACAAACATCGTATTAACGATGCCATAACTTTTAGAAAACCTTCCTAATATTCCCATTAATTATGCAGTAATCTTCTCTAGTTTCATTCTTCAAAACTCACATGGTCTATAATGCATGCACTGTTGTCAACATATGCAAAAGAAAGTTTGCATTTTTTATTTTTTCTGGCTGAACTCCGGACAAATGCATTAATATTTCATAGAGTCGTGACACGCCAGCCGTCTTATGCAAATGTGTCGAGTGTTTGCACAATAAAAACGTAGGCAGTCGAAATAAGGAAAACAAAACAATTTTTCATTCCAGAGTTGAAAGTACAGCGGCACACGCACGCGAGCCGAGTTTGGAGCTTTCCAATGACTTATTCTGACAACGTCCAATTACAAATGATAGCAGCGTATACTTCAGATGATTTAAGTGCTGCATTTACACCTCAAAGCCAAAAAACACACACACACACAAAGTTCAGAGAAAAATCTGCAAGTGAAAAACAAATAAAAAGAGCCAGGCTTTCCTCTCGCAGCAGGGATCGCTTTGTCTGAATAACACAATATTTACAGAAACTCCGAGATGAGAAAATATTGGCGTTAATGCACGGCTGTATTGCGCTTCAGAAAACATTGCATAACACTCGCTGAAATATGCTAATCCTCCATTTACCTGTGAGTTAAAACACACTGGGCTGAAGGCTGTTGTGATGAGCTCATGAAAGGGATTTGACCTGTGCTCAAAGAGCCACCGTCTGTGTTTTAGCGACGCTTTCTGATGGAGCTTTTTATCCTGGCGCCAATTAAAGCATCAGCTTTTGTTTCTCTGAGACAAGTTCTGTCTGCTTCAGAGTGTTTCAATTGTCTGCGTCCTCCAGAATCTATTGTTTGGTGACCTGTAATGATGTTATATACTGCATTTCAAGTTTTCAGACCTTTGAAATATTAGTATGCTGATGGCCAATGGCTGAACTCACAAACAGACTTCATTGAAATGCACTGCAGAGCAGACAGTGCGCCGGCTAATCATAATCTGCATTTCTCAATGTTCTCTAAAACTTTTTAACACACACTCTAAACAAATGCTGGGTTGTTTCAACTTAATTTTGGATCAAATATTAAAAAATTGAGATATATATTTTTTTTGTATTTAATTTAAATGGCATATTTGACCACATGCTGGGTTAAAACGACCCAGCTTTTGAAGTTTTTGAGTGTTTATTTTTGAAACCTTTTAACACACACCATCACTAAAAAATACTGGTTGGTATTTACATTGGTTCAAATATGTGCAAACCCAACATTGGGTTTGTTTTTGTTTTGTTTGTTGTTTTTTGTATGCAATTTAAATGACACCTCCATATTACACTCTTTCATATTGGACCACATATTGGGTTAAAACAACCCAGCTGTTGCTTATTTTTTTAAAGAATGTGTTATATCAAGCATATCTTTAAAATATGGAAACGAATGCTTTTAGAAACTTTTAACACACACTCTAAAAGATCCTGGGTTGTTTAAACCCAAGATTGGTTCAGATATTCATTCATTTTCTTTTCAGTTTAGTCCCTTTATTAATCAGGTGTCTCCACAGCGGAATGAACCACCTGGACAAACCCAACATTGTGGTATTTTATTTTTGCATTTAGTTTAAATGATACTATTCCATATACAATCCATAAACAACCCAGCGTTTACTTCTTCTTTTTAAGAATGTGCTTTATTATTTAGTTTGTTTTAAATTTTATTCAGCTAAAATTACACTACTACATATTAGTTTCCTCCATATTGACCCCATGTTGAGTTAAAACAACCCAGCTTTTGTTTTGTTTTGTTTTGTTTTGCTTGTTTTTTGTGTGTGTGTGTGTGTGTGTGTTTTGTTTATGGAGTGTATTAAATCAAACATATCTTGAAAATATGGAATAATATCGGAAAATATGGAATATTGTCAGAAACTTTTAACACACACTCTAAAAGATCCTGGGTTGTTTAAACCCAAGATTGGTTCAGATATTCATTCATTTTCTTTTCAGTTTAGTCCCTTTATTAATCTGGGGTCGCCACAGCGGAATGAACCACCTGGACAAACCCAACATTGTGGTATTTTATTTTTGCATTCAGTTTAAATGACACTATTCCATATACAATCCATAAACAACCCAGCGTTTACTTCTTCTTTTTAAGAATGTGCTTTATTATTTTGTTTGTTTTAAATTTTATTCAGCTAAAATTACACCACTACATATTAGTTTCCTCCATATTGACCCCATGTTGAGTTAAAACAACCCAGCTTTTGCTTGTTTTTTTGTTTGTTTGTGTTTTGTTTATGGAGTGTATTAAATCAAAAATATCTTGAAAATATGGAATAATGTCAGAAAATATGGAATATTGTCAGAATATTTTTAACACTCTCTAAAACATACTGGGTTGTTTAAACCCAACTTTGGTTCAAATATGAAAAATTCAACATTATGTTAATTTGTTTTTACATTACCTTTAAAATCTGTTATTTCATGTTAATCTGTTCCATACTGACCCAACGTTGGGTTAAAACAACCCAACTTTTTTTTTTCAGTGTATTATATGAAGTGTATCCTGAATATATGATGGAAATATTAATTTTAAATGTTTTGTCTGATACTTTTTAACAAAAACTCAAAAAAATATTGACAAATTGAGGTATTTTGTATTTAATTTAAATTACATTATTCCATATTACACTCTTTCATATTTGACCCCATGTTGGGTTAAAACAACCCAGCTTTTGCTTTTTTTTTTATACTAGGTTGAGATTACCAACATGAGATTATTTTATTTATTTATTTATTTATTTATTTATTTTTACCCGGCTGGGTCAGTTGGTGTTTCTGTGTGGAGTTTGCATGTTCTCCCCATGTTGGCATGGATTTCCTCCGGGTGCTCCGGTTTCCCCCACATGTCCAAAAACGTGGTATAGCTAAATTGGGTAAGCTAAAATCGGCCGTAGTGTATGATTGTGTGTGTGAATGAGTGTGAATGCATGTTTCCCAGTGATGGGAGGGGCATCTGCTGCGTAAAACATATGCTGGATAAGTTGGCGGTTCATTCTGCTGTGGCGACCCCATATTAATAAAGGGACTAATCTGAAAAGAAAATGAATGAATGAATTTATTTTTATTAATTTTTTGTATTCAATTTAAATGACACTATTCCAAATGCTGATCTTTTATTATTGACCACATGTTGGGTTAAAGCAACCCAGCTTTTGTTTCCTTTTTTTTAAAGAATGTGTTATATTAAACATTTTTTATTCAGTTAAAATTTTATTACATTTAAATTACACTATTACGTATTAGTTTCTTCTAAACTGGTCCCATGTTGGGTTAAAACAACCCAGCTTTTGCATTTTTTTAGAATGTTATACATATCTTGAAAATGTTATGTAAATGTTACCTTTGAATGTTCTCCAAAACTTTTTAACACATCATCTAAAAATACTGGGTTGTTTTAACCCAACATTGGTTCAAATATCGACATAATAATAACCCAACATGAGTTTTTTTAATTTTCAATTTTTTATTTCTGTGTGAAATTTAAATGACTCTATTCCAAATTAGTCTCTTCTATATTTGTTGATTTTCCACTGAATGAAATAAGTTTAGTATAACCCATTTCAAAAAAAAAAAAGAAGCAAAAGTTGGGCTGTTTAGACCCAACTTTTGCTTCTTTTTTTAAAAATGGGTTATGCCAAACATATTTAGTTTATTTAATTTTTTTTTTAATTATACAGTTAAATATTAGTTTTTTTCCAAACTGACTTCATGTTTGGTTAAACCAACCCAACTTTTGCTTTATTTATTATTATTTTTATTTTTTTTAGAGTTTATTATATCAAACGTATCTTAAGAATATTATAGAAACATTACTTTTTATTGTTGTCAAAAACCTTTTAACACACTCAAAAAATCCTGAGGTGTTTAAACCCAATGTTGGTTTAGATATGGACAAATTCAACATTGTGTTATTTAGTTTTTAGTATTTAGCGCAAATACACCAGAGGGTACAATATACACTTCAGCTGACCAGGCCAGCTTGCTGTGGTCCGACTGACTCACCCACCATCATCCCTAAACCCAACTCATAGTGTTTTCAAAAGCAATCAAGAAAAACAAAAGCTGTCATGGCCGTGTGATTCCATCACATATTCAGCCTGTTGCTTATTTATTTCTTTTATTAATTTCAGTGTTCGTTTTAAAGATGAAATGCAGCCAAATTCACACTCTCCAGAAATCTAGACAGGGGTACATATCCACAATGAGTCTGTGTTGCTTTTACCCTTTATAGGGCACTCATTGAAATACTTATTAGAAAAAAAAATCTCTGGGTTATTACAAGACTTTTGTACTTTTATGATTTAAAAAACAAACCAGACGTGAACAAAATTGTAAATTAACTTCAATGTTGCCCAAGACACTTTCATTAGTTAGCTTTTTTTATGCTCCTGTTGAGCCACAATTCAAATGCAATATCTGATTTTCAGTCTTTTATTGATTAAACATGACATTTTTCAGTTTCTAATTATTTCAGTGACCACTGTAGTTTTTTCTGTCTTCAGTAGAAGGGTACCAACAATTGTATCCACATCTGTATATACTGTAATGTCAATGAGTTACCACATAAATGGTTAAAAATATCAGATCAGATGCATCTGAATCAGTTGTAGCACTGCTTTGCAAGCACGTCTTCTCTGCAGTGCTCTTCACAAATACAACAAAATTGAATTCTTTTGTGTAACAGGTGATGTGATTCCAGAGACGAGCAGCACATAAAGATGACCGGCACACAGCAGGACTCTGAAATGACACTGTTATCAACCGGGCTTTTTCCACCAAATTGCCCACCACCATCCAACTGGGTCAAAGCAGCCCACCAGCGGGCCAGCATTATTTTCTAGAGGTAAGAAAAACCTCCAAAAGCCATGTGAAATCTTAAGGGAATGATTGCATCTCTTGTTTCATATTGCTAGATAAACAGCGATGCTTAATATCCACGTGAAGTTGGATTCAGTAGTTCTGGTGGAATCTGCATCTGATGCAAACTGTGCAGAATAACAGCAACAGCCCTCTGAAAATAACCAGCGCTAATATATGCATATGCAAAGGGTTAATCTCATCACGCTGACACAGAAGAGGCTGAAAAAGATGCAGAATTTTACTGTTGACTAAAATATTATGAGGACAAAATAATAAAAAGTTGTTTTTGTAAACTGTTGAAATTAAAAGTGAAATGTGCGACCATATTCACAAGGCTGAAAGTAGCTCAGCTTGCTAATTTAGGAGGAATCTTTAAAATTACAAGCATGTTGGGTAATAAAGGAACTTTTTGAGATTATAAAAAACTAAAATCTTCCAGTTGTACATTGTATATATACAATGAAATGGGCCATTAGTGCTGAGATCAAGGGCTCTATTTTGACGGTCCATGCGCAGAGCGCAAAACGCAGGGCGCAAACGCTTTCAGGGCGTGTCAGGACGCGTTTTTTTGCTAATTTAAGGACGGGGAATCTGCCTTGCGCCAAGGCACATGGTCTAAATAGGTTGAGTTTATTTTCTTAATGAGTTATAGGTGTGTTTTGAGAATAAACCAATTAGAGTCTCAACTCACATTCCCTTTAAGAGCAGCTGCGTCGCGCCAAGAGCGCATTCGCTATTTACAGGACGCAAAGTAAGTCTAAGTGGAAAAAATGAGCATTTCACAAGCAAACAGTTAACAGTTTATTAACAGAAAACTGTTAAACAGAGCATCTACTGCATGAGAATGAAAGATAAATGATCTACTTTCGCTTTCGCTCTTGGATAGGGAAACCTTTATGCACAGACATCAGTTAGTCTATAAATAATTAATTTCGTTTGTTAAGCGCAAAGATTTGTTTCAAAACTATTTCTAAATTCAGTTCTAATTTCCAGCAAACGAATAAATGAACAATAATGGCCAAGTGTGGTCAAAATACTGAGTTATTTCCAAATACACCTGCCATGCCCCATATGGTCTAAAACCTGACAGGTGGGCAAATCTAAGCTTGTTTTTAATAAAACAAATATAAATATGGATAAAATAAATAATACTGCTAATAATAATAACATTATACAAAAGCAAATTGTTATGAATGAACTGAAAAAGCCTCCCGAGATGAAGAAGACATAAAAGCAGTGGTTTTTCATATTTATGTAGGCTAGAAAATAATATGTTTTGTAATATTTTAATCCTTTATATTTATATCCTATATCTATTCTTACTATATCCTATATATATCCTTAATATTTACATTTTTCATATGTAAAGATATTTGCCTATTGCTCTCTTGTGTGTATTAAGCAGTGTGTAAGCGAGGCGCAACTCTGCGCTGGAGTACCAAAAGACTATTGCGCCGCGTCTTGCGCCACACTGCGCCCCAAATGTTTTGTGAACACTGAAGACGCTGACTGACGTTAAACGGCTGATACGCAGCATTAAAGGACCTTTATTTTTAGAGCAAACCTAAGGAACATCATGTGGGCTCTTCTCATTTATTTCCCAGACCTTTACTATCCAAACAAAGTGCTGCGATTTCTCATTTGAGAGGTTTGAGCTTCTGTAATTAAAATGCCATACGACCCCCATCACACACACACACACACACACACACACACACACACACACACACACACACACACACACACAAGTGCCCCGTCTCAGCAGATCACAGGATCTTTCTGCAGGATAATGATGCCTAGTCATGTCACCTTTGATTCATTTGCGGTCCAGAAGTGTGATTGACTTTTCTCCATTACTAGCAGCTATAGGTAACAGATCTGACGCTGAACGGCTAATTGTGCGCCTGATTTCCTTAAGTGCTCAAATGATGTGTAAAGTCACACCGTGGACACGGTGACCTTCCTGTCTCGATGTGTGTATTTACAGCTCCGCGTTTGTGAGATGGAGAAATGCAATATTGATGCAAAGCCTTGATGGTATCAGAAGACGACAGATTAATCACTGGGCAAACACTGCAGACAGAGATGATGATATAAAGGCTCTTTCATAATGTAATAAGCAATAAATGTCACAAACATACTTGACTTGCGATTGTTGACTTGATTGTCCGGGTGGGCGGCGCTGATTTATTATACAGCACAAAAACTATATTAATGTGTCAAGTGGCCTGGAGATCGTAAATAGTCTAAAGCTAAGGTTTTCAAACTGAGCTCCAGCGGCTGGATGAGAGTGTCTGTGGCTCTGTGGAAAGGTTTAGAGAAAACCTTTAAAAAACAAATTAATCTCAATATTAACTCAATATATGCTTAATAAACAAATGTAGATGTAGATCAAAATGTGTTGAAAAGGTATTTAAGTGCTTTATGTGTGTGTGTGTGTGTATTTATATATATATATATATATATATATATATATATATATATATATATATATATATATATATATATATATATATTCATTCATTTTCTTGTCGGCTTAGTCCCTTTATTAATCCAGGGTCGCCACAGCGGAATGAACCGCCAACTTATTCAGCAAGTTTTTACGCAGCGGATGCCCTTCCAGCCGCAACCCATCTCTGGGAAACATCCACACACACATTCACACACACACTCATACACTATGGACAATTTAACCTACCCAATTCACCTGTACCACATGTGTTTGGACTGTGGGGGAAACCTGGAGCACTCGGAGGAAACCCATGCGAAGGCAGGGAGAACATGCAAACTCCACACAAAAACACCAACTGAGCCGAGGTACGAATCAGCGACCCAGCAACCTTCTCGCTTCTACTGCGCCACTGCCTCGCCCTATATATATATATATATATATATATATATATATATATATATATATATGCGTGTAATTTGTGACACTGAAAGAATTTAGATTTAATATCTAATACTCTTTACAATGCAGTCCTTTAGTCTGTATTTTACATTTTTTATCTGGTAATATTTATTAATTAATTTTCCTTCAGCTAGGTCCTTTTATTTAGGAGTCGCCACAGAGGAATGAACCACCAACTATTCCAGCATATGTTTTACACAGAGGATTAACTTCCAGCTGCAACCCAGTACTGGGAAACACCCATACACACTCATTCTCTCTCTCTCACACACACACACAAAGTGAAGTTTATGTCTAAACTATATTAGAGAGGATCACGTGTGTATGATTGCTTGCGGCTGGTCCCGAATTATTCATGATTCACCAGTCTGACGATTCCCAATATAACAGCCATCTTCATTTTTAAGAATCCCCCCTTCCACCCCTACTCCTCCTCCTTTCCTAGATGGGTGGCATGGTGGTCCCTCCATCAAAAAACATGCAACTTAAGTCGTTATCTCTTATGAACTATCTGTTCATTAGCTACTACAGCAGGGGAGTTTTTCAGATTTACCTCAGCTCAAACTCCCCTTTTTACTTGCAAATTGGATGGGAGCCCCGGGCTCGAGGATCTTATGAGCTCAGGGCTCTCTCCCGGGACAGCATACCAAACACACTTTATAATCAATCATCAGCTAAGTGTCAACTCTTGAAAGCCAATTTAGATAATCAATTCCCCTATTGCACATGTGTTTGGACCCGGAGGAAACCCACGCCAACACGGGGAGAACATGCAAACTCCACACATAAATGACAACTGGCACAGCCAGGACCTTCTTGCTGTGAGACCACAGTGATAACCACAGAGCCACCATGTCACCCTAATTTGGCAATATATATATATATATATATATATATATATATATATATATATATATATATATATATATATATATTTTTTTTTTTTTGAAATGTTTAAACAAATATCTGAGTTTTTAATTAATTAATTAATTATGACTAAATTAATAAAACCAAAAAAAATTAAGATTAAATCAATTAAAAAGTCTAGAAAAATACATAATCTCACAATAAATTTATATATATATATATATATATATATATATATATATATATATATATATATATATATATATATATATGTATATATATATACACACACACACACACATACATATATATATATACATACCAACCCGGGCTCATTGTGGAAACGTAGCCCCGCGGACGTTTCTGCGGACTGCGATTTACGTCCCGGGAGGTACGTATTTGAACGTTTTTTTGTTTTCGCGGATCCGCGAGAGGCCACTGTGCGCGCTTTTTCGCGTCTCGGGCGAAAAGCCACCGGATTAGGAAAAGAAAAAAAAAAAAAAAGCAAAAGCCCTCGTCTTCGATTTCGACCGCGTTTTCGGATCCCGCCTCGTTCTCGCCCTTATTTTCCGGATTCCGTTTTTCGTCTTACCTGATTTCCAGAACCGGCTGTTCCCCGGACTCGATCCCGGTCGTCGTCCACCGCGGCCGGCTCCGACTCCTCCTCTGGGGCCTCCGCTCCGCCGATGCAACGCTGTGAGCTAGGCGGACAAACTGATTGCGTCGGGAAAGCCCTCCACTCGGAGGCGAGCCGTCAGCCGGCGAGCGCGAAGAGGAGGGGCGGAGCGGCGCCACACAGCCCCGCGGCGTTCGCTCGAAAAAAACCAAACGCTGCCTTTACGTACCTCCGGCCACGTAAATCGCGGTC
>NC_133176.1:1927500-1937500 GCF_049306965.1 Danio rerio
TAGTTTTTACTTGATTTAAGGATTTTTAGATATTTAGACTTGAAAGCGAAGTAAGAACAGCGTTTATTTGCATTGTAATTATTCAATTTCTGAATACTGTTAGACTCAGAAGAGAACTGTCAAAGTGAAAAACTCAAAACATCTTGTGAAGCTTTATTCATATTGCAATATTTATCACAGAAAAATTAAACATCGCAATATCTGACTTTCCCAGTATAATGCAGCCCTAATATAGTAAAATGTGTAACAGTGCGTTATAAATGTGTAAACCTGCGTTAAACCGGAGCATGTGAGAAATCAGAGAGCGACACATTGGCAGCCGTCTTTGCAGGAAAGTGTGACAGAGGCCTGATATACGCAAACCCACCGCTTTCACCTCCGACAACCTCCATTTGAAGTGAAAACTTGCCTGAGCATAAAAATATGAATCCATCTGCCACTGACAGACTAAATGTGATTGTGAAGAGTCTGCAGGACACACACACACACACACACACACACTGAAATGATGGTGGATCCGCACACTAGACTGTAATCATTCTATATGCATTGAATTTCTAAAATACGCTACTACATTTGCTAAAATGTTTAGTGTGTGTAAACTGTGTTTAAAGTTATATAAACAACAAACAAGGTATTTAAACAAAATCCAGATTGATAATCAGGCACCAGTGTTTTTATTGGCTTATTTTATATTTTTGTTTGTTAGCTTGCTTGACCGTGTTTTCATTACATTAGGCTTCATTAATATAAATGTTTATTATCATATGATTATTATTGTTATCATAAGAAAACAAATGTTTGTTGGGAAAATTGTACTATCTTGTTTAAAGTATTTAGTTTTATATCATGGAATTGTGGCGAGGCAGTGGTGCAGTAGGTAGTGCTGTCACCTTACAGCAAGAAGGTCTCTGGGTTGCTGGTTCGAACCTCAGCTCAGTTGGTGTTTCTGTGTGGAGTTTGCATGTTCTCCCTACCTTCGCGTGGGTTTCCTCCGGGTGCTCCGGTTTCCCCCACAGTCCAAAGACATGCGGTGCAGGTGAATTGGGTAGGCTAAATTGTCCCTAGTGTGTGAATGAGTGTGTGTGGATGTTTCCCAGAGATGGGTTGCGGGTGGAAGGGTATCCGCTGCGTAAAAACTTGCTGGATAAGTTGGCGGTTCATTCCGCTGTGGCGACCGCAGATTAATAAAGGGACTAAGTCAACAAGAAAATGAATGAGTCATGGAATTGTTTGTCGTTTTAGTGCATTTCGGGCTCTTTTTTGACAATCCATGCGCAAAGTGCAAAGCGCAGGGCACAAAAGCATTAAGGGCGTGTCTGAATCCACTTTTGCTATTGTTATGCTGCATTCACACCACACGTGAAACGCGCATAAGGCGTGAGTGATTTACATGTTAAGTCAATGCAAACGCGCGAATAGACATCCTGCGCCACAATACTTGCGAATGGCGCGGATTGAGCATTTTGTGCGAATTGCTTGAGTTCGAAAGTCTGAACTTCAGCAGATTTCTTTTGCTTTTGTGGGGCGTGATTGTGACGTACACCTTTTGTTGGTGTCCTTGGGGAAAGCCTCCAGTCAACACAGACAAAAAGTTCATCAAACTGGGCTGGGCTCAATCAGAAGCACTGCTGAAAGCCTCCATCATCCAGATTCAGTTTCTGGAGGAGTTTAAGAGCTCACAGAGCCGGATGCTCCTCTGAAAGAATCTAGTGAACTCAGACATTCATACAGCGTATATATTTTAATCAGCCTGATCTCACGAGAAAACGTAAGTATTTTACGTTTTGGCAGTTTAGTGGCTAATTCGTACAAATTCGTATGAGTCAGTCGTAAGAAATTTTACGATTTTAAAAAGGAGGCGTGGCACCTAACCCCACCCCTAAACCCAACCGTCATTGGGGGATGAGCAAATCGTACTAAAATGTACGAATTAGATCGTACGAATTCGTAAGAATTAGCCACTAATTGAAAAAGTTACGAATTGCCGTGAGATTGTGTTGATTTTTTGGGCGAGGCAGTGGTGCAGTAGGTAGTGCTGTCACCTCACAGCAAGAAGGTTGCTGGGTTGCTGGTTCGAACCCCCACAGTCCAAAGACATGCGATTCAGGTGAATTGGGTAGGCCAAATTGTCCATAGTGTATGAGTGTGTGTGTGAATGTGAGTGTGGATGTTTCCCAGAGATGGGTTGCGGCTGGAAGGGCATCCGCTGCGTAAAAACTTGCTGGATGAGTTGGCGGTTCATTCCGCTGTGGCGACCCCAGAATAATAAAGGGACTAAGCCGACAAAAAAATGAATGAATTGTGTTGATTTTAATAATATTTTAAAATATGATGAGTCCAATGAAAAATAAATGTTCTGTTCTCCAGTTCTGCGAGGAAATATATTGAGACAGTGTTTTAAAAATCTCACCTTCTAGAACTTTTGTGCATTGGAAAGTTTCATGTTAAAGTTTCTTCACGCCCGTAGAAAAGTTTTATTTTTAAGAGTGCATGCTCCTAACACCTCCATCATCAACACAGCTGTCATGCTAGCTTTAAGGAAAGCGCAGCAGAGGAACTGAATGAAGCAGAACGCTGTAACGACGAGCAGTCAGAAATTTATCAGCCCTAGATAACAAGCAATTCATTTCTCTCTTAATGGCATAAATCGGCAGTCCTTCTCACTGCTGTGAATTCGCAAATATACACACACATCAGCTGGAGCAGAGTTTAATGTGCGCAGATGGCGTGGCAGAGCCTCAACTTACTAACACACAAAGTGATGTACTTGTCTCGTCCAATGACAGTGCTCGTTTAGAGCTGTCATCTGCTGACTGATGATTTATTACATGTGCAGCAGCTCTTCTGCACTACTGCACCTGCGCAAAAACACTAATTAAACTAACACAAAACCAAAGTATGAAGCACTACTTATTGTATGGAAGCATACGAGTAGCATAATTCAATTCAAAATGTAATATGCAAAATGGCAATGCAATATGTTAAATGGCAATGTATTTCTGTATTTGAATTTGCATTTTCCAAGACATATGAGCAATGTTTGGTGCAGAATGAAAATGTAAATTAAATTACATTGTTTGCATTTCTCATTTCAAACACTGTTTTAATATGTAAATTGTATCCACATTTTAAAGCTTTATAAGTAGCAAAATTAAATTGAAAATGCTATACACAAACTGAATTTGATGTGAATAAAGTACAAGCAGAAACTGTAGCAAAATGATCATTTAAATGTTATTTGTCCTACATGCATTTACGCTCGCGTCTAGGAAACGCAGGATTACATTTTCAGCATAACAGCATGGGATGTGTGTAGCAAAATTAATTTTGAAATGTAAAATGCAAAACGATAATGCAATATGTAAAAGGCAGTGTATTTCTGTATTTCAGTTAGCATTTTCCAAGACATATGTGCAATGTTTGCTGCAGAATGAGAATGAAAAAAACATAATGCATTTTCATTTAACACATCGCGACGAATGAAAGCCAATTTGAAATTGAAAATGCATTCTGGCCTGGCCACGCCCACAGACGGCCACCGTTGCTGCAAGGCGGGTTTTAGGTTATGTCGTCACAGCTGCCGCGAGGACTATTAGGGACATTTGGCAGCATAAACATGGCGAAGTCTGTTCCTCAGCGGCTTCGTGAAGCTGCACGAGCCCTCGAGCGTGAACTGGGAAATACTTTAGAAAAGCAATCACCTCCTAGCTCAGTAAACTTGGCCTTAGGTTTGATATTCGCGCACGCAGTTTTAGGGATCATCTGCAAATTACATCAACAGAACCAAAACGCACAGTAACGCAAAGCAGAAAAAAATTGAGGAGATTCCAATAAATGGTTAGAGGCCAGACTGATTTAATACAGGTAGCAAAGCTACTATACCTCTAACTATATGGTACATACAATGCAGAAATAGGCAATAGCTCTTGTCATAAGCATACAGTACACATCAGCTAAAGCCCCTTTAGGTTCTGTCGATGTAATTTGCAGATGATCCCTAAAACTGCGTGCGCGAATATCACACCTTAAGCCAAGTTTACTGAGCTAGGAGGTGATTGCTTTTCTAAAGTATTTCCCAGTTCACGCTCGAGGGCTCGTGCAGCTTCACGAAGCCGCTGAGGAACAGACTTCGCCATGTTTATGCTGCCAAATGTCCCAAATAGTCCTCGCGGCAGCTGTGACGACATAACCTAAA
This sequence comes from Danio rerio, assembly GCF_049306965.1. Classification (NCBI taxonomy): domain Eukaryota; kingdom Metazoa; phylum Chordata; class Actinopteri; order Cypriniformes; family Danionidae; genus Danio; species Danio rerio. The sequence continues at coordinate 1,931,699 of NC_133176.1, forward strand.
ACCCGCCTGGCAGCAACGGTGGCCGTCTGTGGGCGTGGCCAGGCCAGAATGCATTTTCAATTTCAAATTGGCTATCATTCGTCGCGATGTGTTAAATGAAAATGCATTATGTTTTTTTATTTTCATTTTTATTCTGCAGCAAACATTGCACATATGTCTTGGAAAATGCTAATTGAAATGCAGAAATACACTGCCTTTTACATATTGCATTATCGTTTTGCATATTACATTTCAAAATTAATTTTGCTACACACATCCCATGCTGTTATGCTGAAAATGTAATCCTGCGTTTCCTAGACGCGAGCGTAAATGCATGTAGGACAAATAACATTTAAATGATCATTTTGCTACAGTTTCTGCTTGTACTTTATTCACATCAAATTCAGTTTGTGTATAGCATTTTCAATTTAATTTTGCTACTTATAAAGCTTTAAAATGTGGATACAATTTACATATTAAAACAGTGTTTGAAATGAGAAATGCAAACAATGTAATTTAATTTACATTTTCATTCTGCACCAAACATTGCTCATATGTCTTGGAAAATGCAAATTCAAATACAGAAATACATTGCCATTTAACATATTGCATTGCCATTTTGCATATTACATTTTGAATTGAATTATGCTACTCGTATGCTTCCATATTATTGCACTGTTATCTTGTCATGCAGTCTGATAACCCCGCCCTCCTCTATAAAGAAGCCCCGCCCCTCCACTGACAAGTTTCCACAAATACTTTTCTGTGGTTGTGGATTATTTCAGCAGTTTTTTGGACTTTTTAATGTGAATACACGACTGATGTCAGTGCTAGGTTTAGATTAGTTTGATTTGAATAGCAGATCTGTTCCTGAATGAATCAGTGTTTTGAATGACTCAACTAAAGGAATGTGTCAGTGACTCACTTAAGATTTGTCACTGAATGAATCAATGTTTTGAACGAATCAGATGAACGAATGATTCATTGACTTACTCATGAGTCATTACTGAGTGAATCAGCATTTTGAGCTAAACAATGATTCAGTGACTTGACTGGTTTATTGATTCACTTAAGAGTTGTTCCAGAATGACTCAGTATTCAAATAAACCAGTTAAATAAATGATTCATTGCCTTGCTCATGAGTAGTTACTGAATGAGTCAGCATTTGAACTAAATAATGATTCAGTGATTTATTCAAGTTGTTCCTGACTGAATATTTTTGAATCAGTTGAATGAATGAATCAGTGACTCAGTTATAAGTTTTTAAATCAATGGTTCAGTGTTTTGAGCACATTGGTTGGATGAATGATTCTTTGACTCACTCATGAGGAATTACTGAATGAACCAGTATTTTAAACTAAATAGCTAAATGAATAATTCAGTGACTTGACTGATTCATTGATTCACTTATGAGTTGTTTTAGAACAAGTCTGTGTACAAACAAATCAGGTGAATGATTAACTGACTCATGAATGAATCTGTATTTTGAACAAAAGGGTTAAATGAATGATTCAAAGTTTTGCTCGAGTTTTTTTTTTTGACTGAATAAATTGTTTAATGAATTGGTTAAACGAATGACTCAATTATAAGTTGTCTGGTAATGATTCAGTGTTTTGAACACAATATTTGAATGATTCATTGAATCACAAATGAGTTGCTCCTAAATGAGTCAGTGTTTTGGACAAATTAGATGAATTAATGATTCATTCACTTACTCATAATTCAACACTGAATAAATCAGCTGTTTTTAAAAAGTCAGTTGAATGAATGAATCAGTGGCTCAATTCTACGTTGCTCATCAATGAGTCAGTGTTTTGAACAGATGGGTTGATTGAATGATTCTTTGACTCACTTGTGAGTCATTATTCAATGAATCGGCATTTTGAGCAAAGTAGTCGTACGACTGATTCTCTCACAAGTTGCTCCTGAATGAATTGGTGTTTCGAACAAATCAGATGAATGAATGATTTACTGACTCACTTAAGAGTCATTTATTGAATGAATTTTAACTAAAAAGTTTAGATTAATAACTCAGGGATTCACTTATAGTTTTTTCCTAAGTTAATTACTTTTTAAAACAAATCAGTTAAATGATTGACTCACGCTGTTCATTAATGAGCGCTTTGAACAATTGATTTTAATTAATCATTCAATTAATATTTTAATGAATCAGTGCAAAATCCTTACCAATAAAAGTCCAAATTCTGCTGCATTGCTAAATCCATTCTCAGTCTTTGAAACCTGAAAACTGGAAGTGCTGCATAAAACCTATAAAAATACAGCCTTCATAGCATCAGTGCAGTTAGTGACTGCAATAACCACTTTTCAACAGCTTAACTAGGGTTCTTTAAAGAGGTCATAAAATTGTGGCTTTATTTTATCTTGCAAGTGATTCATACTAAAAGTTCAACACCTCAGCACATTCCCTTTTACAGCAGTAAATAAGTCAACACAGGCCATTTAATGTGCTCTCCCAGGGGTTTTCTGAATGACGAGCAGCTCAGTCCACTGCAGATAAAAAAAAAAAACAATATATATATATATATATATATATATATATATATATATATATATATATATATATATATATATATATATATATATAATTTATTTATTTAAATAAATAAAATATAATTTATTTATCAATTAATTTTTTTTAAGATAGTTTATTTGTGTTTTTCAATAAAAAAATCAGTCAAACAAACTTTTCATTATGCACACAAATGGTCCAAAACTCCACCCAGCTAGCAAAATTCATGTGGCTCAAATCCGGCCCACACCAGACACTTACATCCAACCCACATACAGCATGGAATGATGGCACTTGGGCGGTCCGCTCCTGTTTGCCAGATCTGGGCCACAATTATGCCAGAACACTATCACATATCAGCCAGAATTCAACCAAATGAACCAGAACTTTTATTCTGGCCCACACCAGACACTTACATCTGGACCACATACTGAATGGAATGATGGCTCTAGGGCGGTCCACATTTGCAACTACACCTGTGAGCCACTAAGTTTAGACCCTTAAATGACCATGCCACATTTTTGCCAACTGTGGCCCACATTTGTCCTCTGTCATTTGGGCCAAATTGGTCATTTTCCACATGGGCCACATTAGGCTCACATTCAGATTACATTTTGCTATAAGTGGCAAATATTTGCCTTAAATGGTCCATATATGAATTTGAATATTTGCCTCCCCTGTGGCATTGTAAAAGTGGGCCACTTCAGGCTCACATTCATTTTGTCTGGGCCAAAGGAAGACCACCAGTGCCGCATAACTGCCTAAAGTGGCCCTCATTCGTATGCTATCTGGGCACACTATAAGTTCAACACCTCAGCACATCCTCTTTTACAGCAGTAAATAAGTCAACACAGGCCAGCTAATGTACTCTCCCAGAGGTTTTCTGAATGACAAGCAGCTCAGTCCACTGCAGATAAAATAATTGAATTGTTAAAGATAGTTTATTTGTGTTTTTCAATAAAAAAAAAATCAATCAAACAATCTGCTCACTATGCACACATACGGTCCAAAACTCCACCCAGCTAGCAAAATTCATGTGGTTCAAATCCGGCCCACACCAGACACTTACATCCGGCCCACATACAGCATGGAATGATGGCACTTGGGTGGTCCGCTCCTGTTTGCCAGATCTGGGCCACAATTAAGCCAGAACACTATCACATATCAGCCAGAATTCAACCAAATGAACCAGAACTTTTATTCTGACCCACATACTGGACCACATACTGAATGGAATGATGGCTCTAGGGCGGTCCACATTTGCACCTACACATGTGAGGCACTTTAAGTTTAGACACAGATCACCCTTAAATGACCATGCCACATTTTTGCCAACTGTGGCCCACATTCATCCTCTGTCATTTGGGCCAAATTGGTCAATTTCCACATGGGCCACATTAGGCTCACATTCAGATTACATTTTGCTATAAGTGGCAAATATTTGCCTTAAATGGCCCATATATGAATTTGAATATTTGCCTCCCCTCTGGCATTGTACAAGTGGGCCACTTCAGGCTCACATTCATTTTGTCTGGGCCAAAGAAATACCACCAGTGCTGCATAAGTGGCCCACATTCGTATGGTATCTGGGCACACTATAAGCAGTGGCGCAAAAAGGGGGTATGCAGTATATGCGGCGCATAGGAAAGCCACACATGGGGGGCGCCATTGTGCCAAAACTATTTTTGAAATTATCCATATTAAAAGTTTCAAGTAATATATATATATATATATATATATATATATATATATATATATATATATATATATATATATATATTGTTAAAAATGTTTATTTAGCATTTTATACGCGTATAATATTGTATTTTATTAAATTAAAAAATCATTCCACCCCTCCCCCCCATTTTTCATACCATATACATATTTTTATGAATTTATTATGTATCATATTGATTCATCAGGTCTTTTGGTAACTTCTTAGCTCAAAAATATTTTAATTGTAGCTACAAACAAAGTTATAACATTTCAATTAAATAGAACATTTCACACAGTTTGTTTCTGTTTTTTTTTTACACTAAACATTTGACAGTCTTTTTTATTTCACTTTTAGCAGTTTCAGTCAATTGTTCTTGCAAAGACAGACCTTACACTTCTCACAGTATGCATGTGAGAAGTAATTGCAATGTCCTTTTGCCCTTTAGGACTCCCATGTCTATCATTTTGTTTTGACAAATGTAGTACAAAAAGTCCAAAAGCAAGGCTAGTCAAGGTGCTATAATCATTTAGTGAGGGAAAATTAAATTGAGAAGAAATTTGGGGTGGTATGAGATGCATTTCTTTGCGACTTAACATGCTTAATGTAATTATACCTTTTACTACTTCAAAAAATACAGTTTCGCAGTTCTGAACACAACTGAAATAGTATGAAGCATATTGATTTCTTTATGAAAAAATATTTTTAATTTATTGATGGAAATATTTTCCACATTTTATCACTTGCCTGTTTTAAAATATAGTTGGATTGAAGGGAGGCACGCAAAAGTTGAAGCCGCATACCCATCAGTAAATGTGCAGTTGCACTCCTGACTATAAGTCCAACACTTCTGCACATTCTCTTTTACAGCAGTAAATAAGTCAACACAGGCCAAAAAATGTACTCTCTCAGGCTTTCCGAATGACGAGGAGCTCGGCCCGCTGCAGTTTTAAACTGTTTTCCCCCACAGCAGAGTTGATTACTGTGAGGAAAGCAAGTGTTTAGTGGAGGAAGGTGTTGCTGGGAGTGAAGAGGCTTTGTAAATGGAGTGTTTCAGCCCATGAGGAATCACTCTCACCTTCATTTCCTCTCAGGAGCATTGCCTGTTCCTCCAGATCCTCCTCAGATCGGCAGCTGCGCCTGTCAGATTTCCATGCCGTGAGAGTGTGAGATTGACACCGAGCATGCGAGCGATCTTCACTAATCAATGCTTCTGAGCGGAAGAACGTGAGTGGAAAAAAAAGGCCTGTCAAGCTGAATCACCAATCAAACAGCGGCTCTGAGGAAGGAAGGCTCTGGAGTGTGAGCGCGATCGATGCTGTCTGAGCGACAGCCAAAATATGGTTTAAAGTAGGTTTTGATTGATGGTATTTAAGGCTTATCTTGGACACGGAGCAGGAGCTCCATCATAATCTCTGGAAGCTACAGTCACACTGACCACAGAGGAGAACGATGGCTGCAACACAATGACCATACTGCATCCTGAGGCCACCATGAGCATATTATTATTATTTACGTTTTTTGTTGTTGATTAAAGGGGAGCTATTATGCAAAAATCACTTTTAAAGGAGGTTAAAAC
>NC_133176.1:1940000-1955000 GCF_049306965.1 Danio rerio
CTGTGTCCGTGTGTTTGTATGAAGTTGCTAGGATGTTTTACATGGTTGCTAGGTTGTTTCTTATTTGCCTTAAACAAAAGAGCCCACTACTCCGTAATATCTTGAACAAGTGTGTTGCTATTAGGTTTCTAGGGTGTTGCTAAGTGGTTTAAATGGTTGCTAGGTTGTTTCGTATTGGCTCAAATAACAAAGCCCATCCCTCAATGATATCCAGTATAAGTGTGTTGCTATTAAGTGTCTAGTCTGTTGCTAGGGTGTTTTACGTGGTTGCCAGGTTGTTTATTATTGGCCTAAACAAAAAAAAAACAAAAAAAAACACTTCGTCAATATTATTCTAAGTGTGTTTCTAGGGTGTTGCTAAGGTGTTTTAGATGGTTGCTAGGTTTTTTTCTTATTGCTTCAAATCAAAAGAGACCACCACTCACTAATATTTTACATAAGTGTGTTGCTATAAAGTTTGTAGGGTATTGCTAAGGTGATTTACATTAGTTGCTAGGCTGGTTTTTATTAGCTTATATCAAAAGACTCCACCCCTCAATAAAATTCTGTATAAATGAATTGCTTTTAAGTTGTTAGGGTGTTGCTAAGATGGTTTACATGGTTGCTAGGTTGTTCTTTATTAGCCTGAAGCAAAAGACTCCTATCAACAACATTAGGTATAAGTGTGTCACTATTAGTTTTCTAGTGTGTTGCTAAGGTGTTTTACACAGTTGACATGTTGTTTCTTATTTACCCCAACCAAAACAGTTTACCCCTCTATAATATCATGTATAAATGAATTGCTTTTAAGTTGCTAGGGTGTTGCTAAGGTATTTTACTTGGTTTCACGCTTGTTTCTCATTGGCCCAAATAAAAAGAGCTCACCTTGTCATTAATATTCTGTATTAGTGTGTTTCTAGGGTGTTGCTAAGGTGTTTTGCATGGTTGCTAGGTCATTTTATATTAGCCCAAATCCAACCAATAATATTTTGCATAAGTGTGTCGCTATTACGTTTCTAGGGTGTTGCTAAGGTGTTTTACATGGTTGCTAGGTTGTTTCATGTTGCTAGGGTTGCTAGGTCATTTCATATTAGTTCAAATCAGAAGACTCCACCCCTCAATAATTGTCTGCATAAGTGTGTCGCTATTACGTTTTAGGGTGTTGCTAAGGTGTTTTACATGGTTGCTAGGTCATTTCATATAGGCCCAAATGAAAAGACTCCACCCCTCAGTGATTGTCTGCATAAGTGTGTCGCTATTACGCTTAGGGTGTTGCTATGGTGTTTTACATGGTTGCTAGGTCATTTCATATTGGCCCAAATGAAAACACTTCACCCCTCAGTAATTGTCTGCATAAGTGTGTCGCTATTAAGTTTTTAGGGTGTTGCTAAGGTGTTTTACATGGTTGCTAGGTTGTTTAATGTTGCTAGGGATGCTAGGTCATTTCATATTAGTACAAATCAGAAGACTTCACCCCTTAATAATTGTCTGCATAAAGTGTGTTGCTATTAAGTTTTTAGGTTGTTGCTAACTTATTTTACATGGTTGCTAGGTCGTTTCATATTGGCCCAAATTAAAAGACTCCACCCCTCAGTAATTGTCTGCATAAGTGTGTCGCTATTAAGTTTTTAGAGTGTTGCTAAGGTGTTTTACATGGTTGCTAGGTCGTTTCATATTGGCCCAAATTAAAAGTCCACCCCTTAATGATATTCTGTATGAGTTGCTGTTAAGTTTCTAAGGTGTTGCTAAGGTGTTTTACATGGTTGCTACTTATCGGCCCAAATAAATAAATAACTACCCCACAATAAGATTTAGCATTAGTTTGTTCCTATTCATTTACTAGGGTGTTTTGCACTGTTGCTAGGGTGCTTCTTCTTCTAATGTGATTGGACAGTTTAGTTGCTAAGGTAAAAACTGCTTTCAAAAACAAAAGAAAGTATAAATCAGCCAGATTAGAGATCTGACAGCAGATCGCACACGTGTTTGCACAATGTTTGCAGATGTGTGATCTGATCAGGGCTTAAATCCTGCAAACCTCAACAGCTCAGCACACTTCTCAATCTCAGGCATCAGATGTTCACATGCTCAGCGGCTCCCTCGTGTGTGTGTGTGTGTGATGTCATGTAGAGCAGACGTCTCACTGGTGACCATGATTACATTCACAGCGGTAAATCAGCCCCTGGACTACAGAAACAAAGCAAAAGTGGCTCTTTTGTTGTTGTTGTTGTTGTGAACTTGTTTGTACCCTCAACACTTACAATTTGCATGCAATGACTACACGCCTGTTCTATTGTTTGTCTATGACGTCGACTGAAACTTTCTGTCGCACACCATGCCCACCAAAAGAGTACCATTGGGCAGTGGAAACGCAAGCCTGATAAAGGGGACCCGTACTGACCAGTACCATACTGTAATGTACCACTCAGTGGAGAACTGGCCATATACAGTTGATGTCAGAATTATTTGCCCCCCTGTTTTATTTTTTCCCCCATTTCTGTTTAACAGAGAGCAGATTTTTTCAACACATTTCTAATCATAATAGTTTTAATAACTCATCTCTAATAACTGATTTATTTTCTCTTTGCCATGATGACAGTAAATAATATTAGACTAGATATTCTTCAAAACACTTCTATACAGCTTAAAGTGACATTTAAAGGCTTAACTAGGTTAATTAGGTTAACTAGGCAGGTTAGGGTAATAAGGCAAGTTATTGTATAACGATGGTTTGTTCTGTAGACAGTCAAATATAAAATTAGCTTAAAGGGGCTGGTAATTGTGACCCTAAAATGACTTTTAAAAAATTTAAAACTCCTTTTATTCTAGCCGAAATAAAACAAATAAGACTTTCTCCAGAAGAAAAAATATTATCAGACATACTGTGAAAATTTCCTTGCTCTGTTAAACATCGTTTGGGAAATATAATACAAATTCAAATGTAATGTTCAAATTCTACTGTATATTGTATAAAGATAACTATATATTAAATATATTGACTATGTTGTTATTTTGTTGGTTAACTGTCCACCCTAAACACAACTCCTTCACTTTTCTGATTTTGACTGTAATGTATTAGCAGGCAGATTTTGTAAGGCTGCTTTGGAACGATGATTATTGCGACTGTACAGATCAACTTGAGTTCACTTGAACTCCTGTATAAATTGGCGGTAGCTGCAATCTGGAGCAGACTCATGCTGATATTCCAAAATAAAAGGTCAGGTCACATGACATTTTTGGGTCTTACTTTGGCTGAAATAATTTTCACAAGTTAGTAGAAGCTGCAGATGAATGTGCTCACGCTGAGGTCTTCTGATGGCCCTCCAGAGGGAAGCTGTGGTGAAGCTGTTGTGAGAGCTGCACAGGTGTTGATTTATGGAGAGAGCCAGCCTGTGTTAATTACAGCTAGAGGGGGGAAAGAGCAAATATCCAGACTTTCCTTCTGTTCCTCGCTCTATCTCCGGCTTCCCCTCCATCTCAATTACGTCGTGTTTTTGAACGTTCTTGGCCTTCATTCCTCTCTCCGTTCCCAGAAAGTCACCTATACATTTCCTTCACAGCAAAAAAAAAAATGAATGCTCTTTTTGATTCATCTCTCTCCTCAGACCCAGGAGTCGTACCCATGGGCCATTAATTTCATTTTCACAATGCTCCGAAGGAGAAGAGGGTCGCCAATCTCAAATTTAAATGTAATTTTCCTCTGGGCCCTTGAAGGTGAGATACCAATCTTGCTTTCTTTCTCTTCGGGAAACTGAAACGCTGACCAGCCAATGTCACTGCTTCAGAGAGAGACTCTGTGCTTTACATCTGATGGGAACAAGGAGTCCGAGTCCAGAGCCTGGAGACTGAAAACCGACTGGCGTTTGGCTAACCTCTGAATAGACTTATCCCCACGCCAGACGTCCAGAGGCTGACATGAAATAAGAGCTCTGACTGGTCAAGAAGATCCTTGTTCCACAGAGTCCAAATCCACGGGGAGCCGAGCTGCTGAAGCTGTGAAAACCTTTTGGACCGCTTTCAGTTTGTGTGATGTGTGTGTTAGAGAAAATGAGGGAGGATGTAGTTTAAATTAATATTGGTCTCACAAATGTAGCACTCAGGAGCTTCATGTGAAGTGTGTTCCGTTATAAAACCAGTTTCATATGGCTTTCAGGTCAACCCGAGCTCATTGTGGAAACGTAGCCCCGCGGACGTTTCTGCGGACCGCGAGATACGTCACGGGAGGTACGTATTCGAGCGTTTTTTGTTTTCGCCGACCCGGCCGCCCTCCTCTTCCTCCTCCTCCTCCTTCCCTAAACCCGAGCGACGGTTTGCAAAAGCCGTCCAGAAAAACAAAACAAAAAAAAGCAAAAGCCCTCGTCTTCGATTTCGACCGCGTTTTAGGATCCCGCCACGTTCTCGCCCTTATTTTTCGGATTCCGTTTTTTAATCTTACCTGATTTCTGGAACCTGCTGTTCCAGCCTGATCTCACGAGAAAACTTAGTATTTTACATTTTGCCCGTTTAGTTGCTAATTCGTACGAATTCAGTCGTACGAAATGGTACGATTTTAAAAAGGAGGCGTGGCACCTGACCCCACCCCTAACCCCAACTGTCATTGGGGGATAAGCAAATCGTACTAAATTGTATGAATTAGATCGTATGAATTCATACGAATTAGCCACTAAATGAAAAAGTTACGAATTGCCGTGAGATTGTGTTGGCTGTTCCCCGGACTCGATCCCAGTCGTCGTCCCCGCGGCCGGCTCCAACGCTGTGAGCTAAGCGGACAAACTGGTTGCATCGGGAAAGCCCTCCACTCGGAGGCGAGCCGTCGGCCGGCGAGCGCGAAGAGGAGGAGCGGAGCGGCGCCACACCGCCCCGCAGCGTTCGCTCGAAAAAAACTAAACGCGTCCATACGTACCTCCGGCCACGTAAATCGCGGTCTCCAGAAACGTCCGCGGGGCTACTTTTTCAGAATGAGCTTGGGTTGTTTCAGGTCATGGCACAGTTTTTGGCATGTGACATTATACAATAGAAGAGTTTCAAAGCAAAGTGGAAATAAAAACATGAATGAATCAAAAATTAATCAATTCTGGAGTGAATTCAGTTCAGCGATGATGCAGCTTTGCCGGAGATCATGTTTAACTGTGCAGCTGCGCTTACTGAAGGATCCAAATGTAGCATTTCGGGTGACTGATATCCAGGGCATTTGTCTGGTTGCTAGGGTATTGCTTTGCAGTTGCTAAGGTATTTGAGTCTTTCGCTTGAGTGTTGCCATGCAGTTATTAACATGTACTGGTTAGTTTCTAAGGCAATGCTAAAGTGTTTTGGGTTGTTACTAAGGCGTTGCTAAGCAGTTAACAAGGTATGTGGGTTGGTTGTAAGGATGTTGCCATGCAATTGTTACCATATACTGGTTAGTTTCTAAGACAACACTATGCTTTGTCATAGTGTGTTTGGTGGTTACTAAGCCGTTGCTAAGCAGTTGGTAAGGTAATAGGGTTGGTTGCTTGGATGTTGCTATGAAGTTGTTAACATGTACTGGTTAGTTTCTAACACAATGCTAAAGTGTTTTGGGTGATTACTAAGGCGTTGCTAAGCAGTTGCTTAGGTATTTGGTTAGTTGCTTGGGTGTTGCCATGCAGTTATTAACATGTACCTGTTAGTTTCTAAGGCAATGCTAAAGGGTTTTGGGTAGTTACTGAGGTGTTGGTAAGCAGTTGCTAGGGTATTTGGGTTGGTTGCTTGGATGTTGCTATGAGGTTGTTAACATGTACTGGTTAGTTTCTAAGACAATGCTAAAGGGTTTTGGGTAGTTACTAAGGCGTTGCTATGCAGTTGCTAAGGTATTTGGATTGGTTGCTTGGGTGTTGCCATGCAATTGTTACCATGTACTGGTTAGTTTCTAAGACAACACTAAGCTTTGTCATAGAGTGTTTGGTGGTTACTAAGGCGTTGCTAAGCAGTTGCTAAGGTAATATGGTTGGTTGCTTGGATGTTGCTAGGAAGTTGTTAACATGTACTGGTTAGTTTCTAACACAATGCTAAAGTGTTTTGGGTGATTACCAAGGCATTGCTAAGCAGTTGCTAAGGTATTTGGGTTGGTTGCTGGGGTGTTGCCATGCAGTTATTAACATGTACCGGTTAGTTTCTAAGGCAATGCTAAAGTGTTTTGGGTAGTTACTGGGGTGTTGCTAAGCAGTTGCTAGGGTATTTGTGTTGGTTGCTTGAGCGTTGCTATGCAGTTGTTAACATGTACTGGTTAGTTTCTAAGACGATGCTAAAGTGTTTAGGGTGGTTAATGGGGCGTTGCTAAGCAGTTACTAAGGTTTATGGGTTGGTTGCTTGGATGTTGCTGTGAAGTTTTTAACACATACTGGTGAGTTTCTAAGATGATGCTAAAGTGTTTTGGGTTGTTACTAGGGCGTTGCTAAGCAGTTACTAAGGTATTTGGGTAGGTTGCTTGGGTGTTGCTATGCTGTTGTTACCATGTACTGCTTAGATTCTAAGACAACACTATGCATTGTTATAGTGTTCAGTGGTTACTATGGCGTTGCTAAGCTGTTGCTAAGGTAATTGGGTTGGTTGCTTGGATGTTGCTATGAAGTTGTTAACATGTACTGGTTAGTTTTTAAGACAATGCTATGTATTGTTACAGCGAGTTTTGTGGTTACTAAGGTGTTGCTAAGCAGTTGCTAAGGTAATTGGGTTGGTTGCTTGGATGTTGCCATGCAGTTGTTACCATGTACTGTGTGGAATCAAAGGCAAAGCTATGCATTTGCTAAAGTGCTTCAGGTGGTTGCTAGGAAATTGCTATGCTGTTGCTAGGGTGTTGTGAGTGATTGATAATGCCTTGTTTCTATCAATTGGATATATGTTTGTGTGTAGGGTGGAAATGACACTGGTTGCTAGGGCACTGATGCTGTGCAGTCTTCAGTTTTTTCCAGCTTGTTGTTATGCAGTTGTTTAGTTTTTACCTGTTTCATCATCTGAGAGGTGGACATGCTGCACCTGAGTAAAGTAACTCAACAAGAGTCATTCATGTCTGCAAATACACGTCATGCAAACGCTTCAGCAGTTTCACAGTCAACAGGTCATTAAAGTTTCATTTGATCATGAACTCATGTTTGGGGTTTTCTTCTTCACACTTTTCTCCGGATGGAAAAGTAAGAGGGAAACTGCCGGACCATGAAACGATGTCCCATTTCGCAGGTTTCCTGCAGATGATGGGCTCAGCACGAGGCCTGTGCCACTCTCTGCCGGCTGGCATGATGCTACATTAGTCAGCAAGCGGCTCTCATCTCTGATCTCAGGACAGTTTTAGAGTGTGTGTGTGTATTAATGTATATGTGCTTGTGTGTGTTCATGTGTGTGTGTGTGTGTGTGTATGTGCTTGCGTGCGTGCGTGTGTGTGTGTGTGTGTGTGTGTGTGTGTCTATGTGCAGTATCTGGCTCATTAGCTCCAGCACTGTGTAGATGTGCTGTCCACTGGAGTGACAAACACACACTGCGTCTGATGGGCTGGAGATGTTGTCTGGTGGACTCACACTCGGATGAAGACACATTCATGAGCTCCAGTGACCAGCAATCATTCACAGCACAACTCTTCAAAAACAACACACACACACATTTAAAGCCAACGGAGTGTGAAGGCTGTGCACTGTAAACATATATGATGTTCAGTTCAGTTCAACTTTATTTCTGTGGCACTTTTCAGAATAATTACTGTTCCAAGGGAGCTTTGCAAAAGGTGTGTGTCCATTCATTTAATCATTCATTCATTTTTCTCCAGCTTAGTCCCTTATTTATCAGGGGTCGCCACAGCGGAATGAACCACCAACTTATCCAGCATATGTTTTACACTGCGGATGCCCTTCCAGCTGCAACCCAGTACTGGGAAACACCTATACACACTCATGATCACACACACTTATACACTACAGTCAGTTTAGTTCATCAATTGCCCTATAGCACATGTGTTTAGACTGTGGGGGAAACCGGAGCACCCACTGCCCATATTATTTTATTATTTATTTAAATAATTGTATTTTATTTAATTATTATTATTTTTTAGGCCCTTGCAAGAGGTGCAAAATAATTGTGATGATACTGTTGGATTCACCAATCGATGCAACAAAATTGTGGCATTTTTGTCAAAATTTTGTTAAAAACATTGTCAAAGGGACAATTGCACTTGCATTTATTTATTTATTTATTTATTTATTTATTTATTTATTTATTTATTTATTTATTTATTCATTCATTTATTTATTCATTTATTTATTGTTATTTGCTTATTTTATTTTATTATTTTCCCATTTTATTTATTATTTTTATATTTTCTATTATTATTTTATTTATGAATTAGTTAACTATTATAATTTATTTCAATTCATTTAGTTTTGGGTGGCCCATGCAAAAGAAACATAATAATTGTGATGATTTTCCACAGTTGGATTCTCCAATTGACTGAACAAAATTGTGGCATTTTGTCAAAAATTTGTCAAAAACATTGTCAAAATCACATATGCACTTGCAGGCATTCATTCATTCATTCATTCATGCATTTATTTATTTATTCATTCATTTAATTAATTATTTGTTTATTTAATCTTATATTTTTATTTAATAAATTTTCTGTATTTTATTTTATTATTTTTACAATTTCTATTATTATTTTATTCATTAATTATTTAATTATTTTATTTTATTTTTTACTTAATCTATTTTTGGGTGGCCCATGAAAAAAGAACATAATAATTGTGATGATACTGTTGGATTTACCAATTAATGCAAGAAAATTGAGGCATTTTGTCAAATTTGCACTTGCAAGTAAACATTTATTATGTTTTTTGATATATTTGCTTATTTTATTTTATTATTTTACCATTTTATTTAATATTATAATATTATTTATATATTTTCTATTAATATTTAATTCATTAAATTGTTAATTATTTTATTTTTAATTTATTTATTATGGGGGGGGGGGGTATGCATAGAAACGTAATAATTGTGCTTATACTGTTAGATTCCCCTATTCTTGTTTCAAAATATTGTCAAAAACATTTTGACAAAGTGACATTTGGACTTACATACATGCTACATTTATTTATTTATTTATTTATTTATTTATTTATTTATTTATTTATTTATTTATTTATTTATTTATTTATATATATGTTTTATTTGTTTGTTTGATTATTTATATATATTATTATTATTGCCCCTGCAAAAGCAGCATAATATTTGTTATGACAAAGTTGGACTCACCATTTGACTGACCCAAAAATATGCATGAAGATGAGCCACTAAATAAAAACATATTGATTGTGAAATGAAAATCATGCCAAATCCAGTTTTCTAGGTGCAGTAATAAATATTTATGGCCGTATTTGTGCCACTGCCAGTTAATTCTGGACCTCGTGTCTGTAAAAACCCAATGTTTAATATCATAAATTGAGTTAGTCGAAGCCTAAACCCCAATCCACCGGAGCAGCAGTGGAAAGACAGATATTACTATTCATAATGGAGCTTGATGAAGCTTCAGCAGTTTAGCCTCCGAGCAAAACAAAGACTGCACTTTCAGATGCATTAACTCCGGAGGTAAATGTCACTTTGCCTTTGATTCCCTGCATATTTGGCATTGATATGAAGTAAAAGCGTTCAGTTAAATGCACCACTTTGTCATGCTATTGACAGCAGTGCAATGTAAATAAAGAAAAGGTCTGGATGCTGCACACAGTATATAAATCATTGCATTAGTTTCCACATTTCCTTGCTTATTCCTCTGAGGTCAAACACACTAGTGAATAATGTGTGAAATGTGCAGGTTTCCCATCATCAGCAGTTCATTAGCAGCGTCCTGCAGACATTTTCATCTAAACTGCTTACCATTCACTAATGAGAGGAAAAGCCTTTCTTGAAGATCCTGGGGTTAAACTTCGGTCAGCAGGGCGAAACGGTGACTGAGCGTTCAGATGACAATAATTAGATAATTGTGGGCTTAGTAAATATATAATTTTATTTTTATTATTATTATTATTATTATTATTATTATTATTGTTATTATTATGTTGTATTTTTTTTTATTTTCCTTTATTATTTTATTTATGTATTTTATGATTTATTTGTTTTATTTTTATTTATTTTATTTATTTAATTAAATATTTTTAATATTTTATTATTATTTAATTTAATTTAATTTATTTATCTTTATTTGCTTTATTTAAATTTTCTTTCAATTTTATTCGTTTAATTTTGTTATTTTTATTTTTATTTATTATTTTATTTTTATTTATTTGAATTTTATTTTATTTATTAATTTTCATATGTTTTATTTACATTTTTTATTTTATAAATTTGTATTATTTTATTTTATATTATTTTTTATTTATCGTTCTATTTTTATTTTATGTTTATTTCTTTTGCTTATTTTTTTTTTCATTTTATTTCATTTTATGTTATTATTTTATTTATGCTTATTTTTTATTCTAATTTTATTTTATTTATTTATCTTTATTTGTTTTATTTATTTTTACATTTTATTTTACTTTATTAATTATCATACTTTTTTATTTTCTGTTTAATTGTTTTATTTATTTATTTTATACGTTTTTTTATTAATCTTTTTCTTATATTTTTTTCTTTTATTTTTCTTTATTTTTCTTTTGTTTTATATTTGTTATGTATTTATCTTTCTATTTTATTTTTAATTTTTTTAATTTTTTTCGGGGCGTAAACACTTTAATTGGATTTGACGAGGACATCAACTTTGCAGTGAAGTAATGTAATGAAGGAAGGTTTTCTCCAGATCAGTGCACAGATGGAGGAGTTTACAGCCAGAATACACACGCTTACCAGAACGCCTCCAACATATTAATAACTGTGTTTGTTCAGTAGAGTCAGTGACAGATGTCAGTAATGATGAAAATGAGCTGCTGTGGTTGTGTGTGTGTGTGTGTGTGTGTGGGTGCGTGCGTGCGTGCGTGAGTGCATGCATGCGTGCGTGAGGGTGTGCGTGCGTGCGTGCGTGTGTGTGTGTGTATGTGTGTGTGATGAGTTTGTCCAGCAGTGAGTCCTCAGAGTCATCAGAGACTCCACTGATAGCATCTGCCAATATCAGTCCAGCTCCAGGATTCCAGACACAACCCCGAGTCAAGGTCAAAGAAAAACTGCAAGCGAGATGTAAACATGACCATCAGTATGTGCTGTTTAAGAGTCCAATAATACCATAATAATGTTCAGAACAGAATCACTTCACTTTGACACACCGAGCACACATAGTATAGTATATTACTAGTGTTTATATAAGGGTTGATGTCTTATATATAAGCGGCACGGTGGCTCAGTGGTTAGCACTGTTGCCTCACAGCAGGAAGGTTGCTGGTTCGAGTCCCGACTGGGTCAGTTGGCATTTCTGTGTGGAGTTTGCATGTTCTCCCTGTGTTGGCGTGGATTTCCTCTTGGTGCTCCAGTTTCCCCCACAGTAAAAACACATGCTCTAGAGGGGAATTGATGAACTAAATTGGCCGTAGTGTGTGTGTGAATGAGTGTGTATGAGTGTGGGATCATAGGTTTGAGGCTTTACCTTTAGATTTCATTTGGTGCTGTAGATTATTTTATTCTGGAGTAACATTTGACAAGCAGATGCTGAGCCTTCATTTCCTTTTCATTTAATATATTGCTTTCTGGGAGAAACAATAAGCTTGATACCAATCTAACATCCATAGTATTTGAATTGTTTTGCAAGAGCCCAATATAAGAGAAGGGACAGTGACCATGCAGAGGGTCCAGACTGAGGAGAAACAGAACAGCTCAATCTCGTGTCTCAATCCTCGAATCAGATAACAGGCATTTGACCTTCCTGTACTCTCCCAACATCAGCACTGCAGAGCCACACACACACACACACATACACACACATACATACATGAATGTACTCATACACATCCGCACACTCACAATTGCACATACATTACATGCATGCACACACGCAAACACACTCAAAAAAATACACATATATGCACACACACACAAACAAAATGTGCAAACACAAATGTGCATATACAAGCACACAAAGACACGCATGCAAACACACCTAAACACACAAACAAACAAGCACACACAAACAAATGCACAAACACTTATGCACACACACACAAAATGTGCACACACACATGCAAACTCACAAGTACACACATAATTTGTGCAGACATACATACACACATGTAGACAAACAAATATGTACACATACACACACACAAAGTCATAGGCACAAACGCAAGCAAAGACACACAAACGCAAATGCATAACTGTGCACACACATACACACACAAACAAATGCACACACACATAGGGGCATGCACACACACACAGATACACAACGGCACATGCATAAAGGCATGCACACACATGCATAAATGTGCACACACACACATGCAAACACATCCTAAAACACACACATCCGTAAATGTGCAACACACACAAACAAACGTACTCACACAGATACAAAAAGGCACATGCACAAACACATGCAAGCACACACACACACACATGCATAAATATACATACACACACACACACACATACACACATACATGCAAACACATACAAATACACACACATGCAAACACACACACAAAATGTGCATGCACAGACACAGACACACATGCCAACACACACACACACACACAAAATGCATATGCACACATGCTCACACACATTCACAATACACACACGTACACAAATGTCTGTACACATGCACAAATGTAACACATTTGCAAACACATATAAACACACATACAAACAGTGTGTGTGTGTGTGTGTGTGTGTGTGTGTGTGTGTGTGTGTGTGCGTGCGTGCGTGCGTGCGTGCGTGTGTGTGTGTGTGTGTGTGTGTGTGTATGTGTGCGTGTGCGTGTGTGCATGCGTGCGTGCGTGCATGTGTGTGTGTGTGACAGCTGTAGGGAAGCAGTGCAGAGGTTAGCTCTTCTGAGATCTGAATAGTGTGCAGCGTCTCAGTTTGCTCACACTCTCCTCAAACTGACCCCTGAAGGCCTCGCTGCAGATCAGGTCCCGAGCGAGCTGATAAAACTCCTCAACACACAGACAGAGGAATGGAGAATGGTGTTTTCACCTCAGGAGGAGCAGGACGTGTGTGAGCTGGAGGAAATGCTGTGGGTTCATTCATTCACAAGAGTGCATTTAAAATGATTTATTATTATTATTAATTATTATTACTATCAATTATTGTTAATAATAGTTATTATTATTAGTAGTATTAGTATTTTTTATAAATTATTAGTAGTGTTTATTATCAATATTTTTATTATTAATTTTTATTATTATCAATTATTATTATTAATTATTATTACTATCAATTACCATTAGTTGTATTTATTAATATTATTATTATTATTATTATTATTATCAATTATTATTATTAATTATTAGTAGTAGTATTTATTATTAGTATTATTATTATCAATTATTATTATTAATTATTATTATTATCAATTATTATTATTTGTATTTATTATTATTATTATTATTATTATTATTATTATTATTATCAATTATTATTTTCAATTATTATTTTTAGTATTTATAATTATTGTTATTATCAATTATTATTATTAATTATTATTGTTATCAATTATAATTATTAGTATTTATTATTGTTATTATTATTATTATTATTATTATCATCAGTTATTATTATTAATTATTATTATCAATTATTATTAGTAGTATTTATTATTAGTATTATTATTATCAATTATTCTTATTAATTATTATTATTATCAATTATTATTATTCGTATTTATTATTATTATTATTATTATCATCAATTATTATTATTCGTATTTATTATTATTGTTATTATCAATTATTATTGTTATCAGTTATAATTATAAGTATTTATTATTATTCGTATTATTATTATTATCAATTATTATTTTTATTTATTATTGTTATTATAATTATTATTGCTTGTTATTGTTATTATTAATTATTAATATTATTATTATTATTAATTGTTATTATTATTATTATTATGTAATATGTATTATTATTACATATTATTGTCATATTGCTATTGTTATTTTTAATAATTATTATTTTTATTGATTATTATTATCATTATTATTAATAATACAACTTCTAAAATAATAATATTAATGATGATAATAATAATAATAATTATTATTATTATTATTATTATTATTATTTATTTATTTATAATTATTATTTTTGTTATTGTTATTTATTATTATTATTATTATTATTATTATTAATGTTATTATTGTTTATTGTTAATTATAATAATTATTATGCTGGAATAGTTTGCAGTTCATTCCGCTGTGGCGACCCCTGATGAATAAAGGGACTAAGCCGAAGAAAAATTATTGAATTATTATTATTTACAAAATTTCTGAAGGCATTAAAACACTTTTGACCCATATGTTTGAAGCACCTGAAGTTGACAACTATACTTTTATTTATTTTTTACTAAATTATTATTAGATATTAGTCAGCATGCTTTTGTAAAATATGTTTTGGGTCACAGAGAAACACATCAGCGTGCATTTGTGAGAAGATGCAATGCTTTTAACAGTGAAAGTGAAATAACAGTGTTGAAGTGTTTCTGACTGCTGCTCTCCTCAGCAACACACTTTTCAAGACTATTAATCCTAATTATGTGTATGTGATCATATATTCACAAACTGATTGCAAAAATGCAAATAAATAAATAAATATGCGTGAAAACCTTCCCTGTATTAGCAAGCCTGTTGAAATCAGAGTCACGGATTATTCAGCGGAGCTCTTGGTGGGTTTATTCCAGCTATTATCTCAGCAGGGAGGAGAGATTGTCAATGGGCTTTTTCTTCAAGCCTCAAGTCAAACATAAAATCTTTATAAGTTTTACTACACTGAAATAAACCAAAACACTTGGATTTGATGTATCCAAAAGCATCACATAAGAACTGTAAATCTCTTCATATGTGGGAAATAAATGTCTCATTTACAGTCATTCTCA
>NC_133176.1:1957500-2025000 GCF_049306965.1 Danio rerio
TTCTTGCTTTGAGGCCACAGTGACAAATACTGAGCCACCATGCCACCCACATTTGTTATTATTTTTTATATTATCCAACTGTAAATATCTTAACAAGCCGTACAGTTTAATAAAATGTCATAATAATAATAATAATAAGCACCTGTTTATAATTGTAAACATGTGATGGGGTGGGTTTTGTGGTCCAGGCATCACATTAACTTCTCCAGAATCCTCCTCTGAGTAACTGCATGCTTTCCACCTAAATAAGTGTAAAAGAAGTGTCATCAGATCATCTCAGAGTCATAACGTGTTGTGCTGACATTAATATCAGCTGAACTGAGTCCTGTTTAAAGCGTCTGGGATCAAAGAGCGCATGTTTTATCAGCGTCTGAGACACAAAGACAGATGAAAAGATAGAAAGAGGGAGGATAAGAAGAGTACGCCAACCTCTGAACCTGAGATCTGGGTTATAAAGACGACCCAGGGGTTTGTGAGATCCTTGTTGTGTGAGGAGTCAAATACCATCAGTCAGAAGAACAGGAACAGGTATACAGCGTTTAATACGGTGTCAGACAGAAAACAGATATATATTGTTTGGTGTTTGACATCAGCTTACTCAGTTATGTTTCTGTATTTTGTTTGGCAGGATGTTTAAACTCTTGCTGCTCCTGTTGGCTGTGGCTGGTAAGATTTATATATTTGTAAACTATTTATTGACATTTTGATTATATTTCATTACATGTTGTAATAATTGATTTGACTGATTTCTATTTTTTACCTATTTTAATAACAACAATTGTTGATGTTGTTATTTTAACAAAAAATATTATTATTATTAGCTGTCGTAGTATTTTAACAATTATTCTATTAGTAGTAATAGTAGTATTAATAATAGTTATTAGCTTTTTATTATATTTCATTATATGTTGTATTAATTGAATTTACTGATTTCTATGTTTTATCTAAATAAATAGCAATAATATTAATAATAATTGTTGTTATTATTATAATAAGTATTATTTCCATTATATTATTATTATTTTAACAAGTATTATTATTATTATTATTATTATTATTATTATTATTATTATTATTATTATTATCATCATTATTATTATTGTTAAATTAATATTAATTTTATTATTATTATTATTATCATAATAATATTTTTCTTATTACTGTATATCATTCTAAATTAATACGGGAGTATTTTTATATAGTTGAAGTAGTTTATGTTAATTATTTGATTCATTTTTTCTTCTTTGTTGACTTTATTCACTGAATGTTTTCAATTTATGACTGATTGCGAAGAGCAATTATTTATTAAAATATCACTTATTAATAAAAATTTATTGTACACTAAAAAAACTAATTTTACAGAAAATATCTCAAAAAAAATTTACAGTATTTTTTTGTCATTTCAGATTATATTAAAAACTTAGTAAAATGACAATCTCTCTAAAGCAACTATTTGACTTTCATTTCAGGTACTTTTTCATTAAAGACAAATTACTGACATTTTGTTTTTTTATACAGGGAAATTACAGTATTATTTAAATTATAATCAAACGGCTGTTTCTTGCTGTTTTTTTCAGTACATTTAAAATTACGTAAAATTTGTAATAAATTGTAATTACTTGCTCTGTAAAAAAAATCATAAAAAAAGGTCAAATGACAAACAAAAACCATAAAATTACAGTAAAATTTATTTGTTAAAATAAACTGCAAAAAAATAGTACATTTTAACAGATATAACAGATATTTTCATTAAAATGTTTACAGAAAAACACTGTTATTGTACAGGCTTTTCCCAGATTATTACGATCAAATCTGT
Organism: Danio rerio; assembly: GCF_049306965.1. NCBI lineage: Eukaryota > Metazoa > Chordata > Actinopteri > Cypriniformes > Danionidae > Danio > Danio rerio. The sequence goes on from NC_133176.1 coordinate 1,959,317, forward strand.
TCAATAAAGTGTCTGCGCTAACTGTTAAATTACGTGTCTCTGCATTTTATAAAAGGTGTTTAATCGTAATGATTTTGGGAAAATTCTTTTAAATAACATTGTTTTCTTTTGAACTTTTAGTGCAGTCATTTTATTGAACAGATTTGGTCGTAATAATCTGGGAAAAGTCTGTACAATAACAGTGTTTTTCTGTAAACATTTTAATGAAAATATCTGTTAAAATGTACTATTTTTTTGGTTTCCCCCACAGTCCAAACACAAGTGGTACAGGTGAATTGGGTAGGCTAAATTGTCCGTAGTGTGTGTGTGGATATTTCCCAGGGATGGGTTGCACCTGGAAGGGCATCCTCTGCGTAAAAACATGCTGGATAAATTGGTGGTTCATTCCCCTGTGGCAACCCTGGATTAATAAAGAGACTAAGCCATGAAAATGAATGAATAAATGAATTTCAACAAAGAAATTTTACTGTAATTTTATGGTTTTTGTTTGGCAGCCGTAGCTGACAGTCATTTGACCTTATTTTTTACGATTTTTTTTTTTCAGTGCATAATGATACAAATTGTTTTCCATGATCAATGTTTTTAAATGTAAAATCAAAATACATTAATATAGAATCATTTTGTATATTAGGTTTATTATACATTTTATGCATATATTTATTTATATTTGGCTCCATTGATTTTTAATTCAGTTTAACAATAAGCAAAATGTATTATTATTATTGTTCTTTATTATTATTATTATTATTATAAGAAAACTGTTCATAGATCAGACCCAAATGTTCCACTTGAACTTGAAACTTTACCCTTTATTATAGTTTGACCAGTTCTGTGGCACATTGGCACATTTTATCTGCTTGATAATATATGATCACCTTTCCCACTACTGAGATAGAGACATAAGTCATAAATCAGCTTTATGGTGTGTGTGTGTTAAGGAGAGGTGAGCTATTTAGTGATCTTGCTTCTTTTGATAGACATTTAATCTATCAGAATTTTGGCGTGAATAATAAATGCATCATTTGCATTTAAAATCTCTGCATTTACTGTGTTAAACCACTTCATGTGAAGATTCACGCTTTAAGAGTCCTTTTATTGTCATTCAAAATATGACAAACAGATGCAATGCAGAACGAAATTCATTCATTCATTTTCTTTTCGGCTTAGTCCCTTTATTAATCCGGGCTTGCCACAGCGGAATGAACCGTCAACATATCCAACAAATGTTTTATGCAGTGGATGTCCTTCAAGCTGCAACCCATCCCTGGGAAACATCCATACATACTCATCAAACACACACACTATGGCCAATTTAGCTTACCCAATTCAACTATAACACATGTCTTTGGACTGTGGGGGAAACCGGAGCACCCGGTGGAAACCCACGCCAACAGGGGTAGAACATGCAAACTCCACACAGAAGCGCCATCTGACCCAGCCAGGGCTCGAACCAGCGACCTTCTTGCAGAACAAAACTACTTTGCACTAATAAAAACTATAGAAAATAGATGATGAACACATAAATTGTAATGTGAATGGGATGCTGACAAAGGAGTTGCAGATCCAAATGCAGGATTTATCATGAGAATGGTCAGGCAAACAAGGGTCAACACAAGGACAATCAGATGTACACAGGCAAATCCAGAGGTGTGGTCAGTAAACGGGCAGATAGTCAAAAGTCAGGCGGCAGACAAGAATAAACAATAAAACAAGGCAAGTGTCTAACACGGCAAAGAAAACACGTCATAATGTTCACAGCAGTTTAACAAGACTCAGCACTGATGTGTGTGTGTGCTGCATAAATAATCCTTGTAATCAGTCTGTAACGGCTGTGTGTGTGTGTGTGTGTGTGTGTGTGTGTGTGTGTGTGTGTGTGTGTGTGTGTGTGTGTGTGTGTGTGTGTGTGTGTGTGTGCAAGCAGCAGAATCCGGACAGTGCTGGACAGGTGTGAATGAGCGGTGCATGACTGGATCTGTAGTCCATATAATGGTGGATTTGTAGTTCTATGGCTATCTGCGTGTTTACCAGTGGATTAGATTGCTGATGATTGTGACATAAATAAACTATAAAAAATGACTAAATTATATAAATATAATATATATAAATAAAATTGCAAAAAATTTAAATTATATATTTAAATAAGCTTTTGTGGATCATAAATATATTTCTAAGAAATTAATAAAATATATTTATAAAAATGTTAATATAATGTATATGTATATGATCATTAAATAAATCTATGGTTAAGTTTTGGCAAATTTCCAGTGTTATGTAAAGGTATTCATTCATTCATTCATTCATTTTCTTTCGGTTTAGTCCCTTTATTCATCAGGGGTCACCACAGCGGAATGAACCACCAACTATTCCAGCATGTTTTACACAGCGGATGCCCTTCAGCTGCAACCTAGTAGTGGGAAACACCCATACACACTCATTCACACACATACACTCATACACTACGGCCAATTTAGTTGATCAGTTCCCCTATAGCGCATGTGTTTGGACTGTGGGGTAAACCGGAGCACCCGGAGGAAACCCACGCCAACACGGGGAGAACATGCAAACTCCACACAGAAACACCAACTGACCCAGACGGGACTCGAACCTTCTTGCTGTGAGGTGACAGTGCTAACCATTTAGCCACCATGTCACTGATTATAATAAATTACGTTTACAACCTGACACAGCTTTTTTCCGTAGCAGAACTAAAGCCAGAAATGCACCGTTAATTAAAAAAAAACAATTGAACATGTTGAATAAATAAATTAAATAAATTCTTACGTAAACAGCTAATGTTGGTGTTGTTTTGTGTGCAGGTCTGCATGCAAGGCCACTGCATCGACTGCCAAACGGTAAACTGAAGCAAATCAGCCCTGAAGCGCTTCATAATGAGCACGGAGACAACTCAGTTCTGAAGGACATCAAAAACACAGACCTGAAGCCCAGGAAACAAATCCCAGCTCCAGCCGAGTTCTGCAGGCAGGGGACAGACGCTTCCAGACGCTTCCTGACGGACCTGAACACAAAGATGCTGAAACACCCTGGAGATAAAAACACAAGGGTTTCTGCACCATGTGAGTATTTAAAATAGTCCATATACATATTAAAGGGAACCTATAATGCGAAAATCACTTTTATAAGGGGTTTAAACACAGTTATGTGGCAGCAGTGTGTGAATATAGCCCGCCTCTTATGGTAGAAATTAAATAATTATTTTTTTTATTATCAGACTTGATAAAAACAGTCTGCAGAAACACTTTGATTGATCATCAGAGGGGTAAGCTCCGCCCACTAGTCTCCCTCATTAGCATAAACAGCAGCCCTGAGTGAGAAGCAGCCGTCTGTAGAGTGTTTGAGCTGCTGAAGATAATGTCAGCATAGACTAAGAGGATTATAGATGTGGAGTTTTAGATGAAGCACAAATGAACAGCGACAGGAGCGACATAGACTGACAGAAGCATGAAGCACACACTGACGCAAACATTTTCACACATATTAGTCCTGTTTTGAATCTGCCACTAGGCTGACACAAACGTATTTGTAGCTCCGCCCACTCCCTTAATCTAATTTGAATTTAAAGCAACAGTCACTAAAACGGCTTATACTTTGTCTTGGCTGTTGCACATTGTTGACTGTGTTTGCTGCTGTTTCCTCAACAGTGGATGCGTTCAGACAAGGCACTGAAAACCAGCTTGCCGTCCTTCAGGATCTCAGATCGCGTCACATGATGAACCCTCAGTACAGCATTCAGAGCGAAAAACACGAGCAGAGAAACATTCCTGCTGAGATCTACAGACAAGGCACTGAACCATCTAGAAACATCCTGATGGACCTGAACACCGGGCTACTCAAAGAACAGAGAAACCAGATGGACAGGAGAGTAGCAGGCTGTAAGTCTCAGTGTATGATGGTTGATATCAAATTTATAACTCTGCTGAAAAAGACATGCATTTGTTAGGATGCATATTTTGCATGGCTATAATAATCAATATTCAATTAAAATCATAATTTAAAAGCAATGACTATTTTCTGTGCTCATCAGAATACTCTTTTTAAATGGGCGTGGCCTATTGTAGACTGAGAACTTAACTCCCACTGCTCTTATTGGCTGACAGTTTTGCATATTCACAAGGTTAAACTGGCAGTGAAGTTGAAGTGGGTGTTGATGTTCTGTGGAGGCGGAGCTTATCCACACTGTTACATCACAAAGTAGAACATTCCAGAACCTGTTGTTTTGTCAGACAGCCTTTAATATAAGCTGATTTTAGAGGACACACAAAGTGTTGAGTTGTCAAACCACTGTTTATGAATGGGCGTGGCCTATTCTAGACTCAGAACTTAACTCCCACTGCTCTGATTGGCTGACCGTTTTGCATATTCACAAGGTTAAACTGGCAGTGAAGTAGAAGTGGGTGTTGATCTTCTATGGAGGCGGAGCTTATGCTCACTATTACATCACAAAGTAGAACATTCCAGAACCTGTTGTGTTGTCAGACGGCCTTCAATATAAGCTGATTTTAGAGGAAACACAAAGTGTTGAGTTCTGAAACTTACAGGATGTTTTTATAACATGTTGAGCTCTTATGTGTCAAAAATGTAAGGGAATTTTAGTTTCTCGTTGTATGACCCCTTTAAATGAATAAATCAATCTGAACTAATGTTTTCTGTTATATTCATCAGCAGCTAAATGGGCAGTGGTTTCTGAGCATGAAGACATAAACAGCCAAGACTCTTCTGAGCAGAAGGAAAACCGCAGAGCAGCTCCTGTTGAGGATCGCAGGCAGGGAACTGAACCTTCCAGAAGATTCCTGATAGACCTGAACACTGGGATGCCCAAAGAGGAAGAAAGTGAGATGAGCAGAAGAGTTTCTGGCTGTAAGTCTGCGCTATACTCGCATTTCATGCAGCTACAATGCACAGAGTAGATTCTGACCACATTAGTTTGTCCACAGTCTACAATCCTGCCGCTGTTGAGAAAAGGCAGGGAACAGAACCTTCCAGACGCTTCCTGGTGGACATGAACACTGGGATGCTCCAACACACCGTTGGTGAAATGAACAGAAGAGTTTCTGGCTGTAAGTCGCTGTTAAATATCAATGCATGGAGGGGTTTTGAGCAGATTTAACTAGGTTTGGTTTTCTCCACAGTCTACAATCCTGCACCGTATGAGATGAGGATGGGAACCCAGAATTCTCACAGCACTCTGGTGGATCCCAGAACTGGACAGCTGCTGCCCACACTGACAGAGCAGCAGAGGAGCACAGCGCCCTGTGAGAGCTTCACAACACACATACATCATCACACCACTGCTGTAGATACTACAAGTTATTAGTAGGGCCAGACGGTATCTGTGGACATTTTTTGTTATTTCTGCGGAGAATTTAGGTAAAAATCTGCGGATTTCTGCGGAATTATTTTGGGAGTATCCAGCGAGTATCATAACTAAAACCTTAATATATGAAATAAAAAGTAATAAATTACTGAATAAAAACTGAATAAATTCAGATTTACACATTTACTCAAGTAATCAAACAGAATTAATGATGTTCTAAAAATCGGCAGAATTCTGCGCAAAATCGGCGGAAAATCTGCAAAATTCTGCGCGCACAGATTCCGTGTGGGCCTAGTTTTCAATGATAAGGGATAATCAATGTTATGGCTATGCATAAAAGGTTTTTAAATGCACAACACAGAGTTAAATAACCACCCAAATCAAAGCATTATTCTGTAGTCATTTGCCAAGTAATAGTCAAGCTAAAACTAGTATCGCTCTTTGCAGTGGAATATTTTATCAAGTTTTTGTCAGTTATGACACATTATATATTTATGATGACACAGACAGAGAGAGAGAGAGAGAGAGAGAGAGAGAGAGAGAGAGAAAGAGAAAGAGAGAGTGTGTGTGCTCAAGAGAGAAATTGTGTGTGTGCCTCTAATGACAAGGGCATATCTAATAGCTCATAGTAACATGTGTTAGCTACCTCTTCACGAAGCACATTTATGAGTTTTCTGATCGCTGTAGACTCCTAGTGAAACATACATCTGTGTTCCCCAGATTAGACAAAGAAACAAGGGCTCCAGCAACTGTCACTGAGTTGCTTTGGTTACTATTAATATTTGAGGCTAGCGCATTTATTTAGAACTGTGATCAAAACTGACTGGACCTACTTTTTTATTGAACGATTTTACTGCACACCCACCAGCCAATCAAAATCAAGAATTTCTAGAGACAATGCAATAAATAAAGCTATACCACATGCATTTTGGAGTATCATAAATATTTTGCATTTACAAAATAATTTTTGTTTCTATGCAAAACAAAATTAATGCAGAAATTTCAAGAGTTAAAGATGTTTTTGTGTGTGTGAAATGTCTTTTTAAACATGCTTTCTTGTGTTTTTCCTCTTAACAGTGGATGAGTTCAGACAAGGCACTGAGTATCAGCCGAGCACCCTACAGGAGCTCAGACTGAAAATGATGCAGAAACAATCTTCCAGAAACACTCTGATGGACCTGAACACCGGTCGACTCAAAGAACACCACAGCTGTAAGTGTCAGGTTCAAATGTCCGAGCACAAGATGTTTATGAAATTAAAGCCAACATTGTTTATGCTGAAAGGTCATTTTAAAAGGGCTCATGAACTCTTCAGATTTTTATTATTATTTTATAAATTTCTGAGGTTCCCTTATAATATTATCAAGATTTTTATGTAAAAAAGATCATAATTTAGAAGTAAGGGACTATTTTCTGTGCGGTTTTTAACCCTTGTCAAAACACTGTTTTTGAATGGGCGTGGCCTATTCTAGACTCAGAACTTAACTCCCACTGCTCTGATTGGCTGACCGTTTTGCATATTCACAAGGTTAAACTGGCAGTGAAGTAGAAGTGGGTGTTGATCTTCTATGGAGGCGGAGCTTATGCTCACTATTACATCACAAAGTAGAACATTCCAGAACCTGTTGTTTTGTCAAACGGCCTTCAATATAAGCTGATTTTAGAGGAAACACAAAGTGTTGAGTTCTGAAACTTACAGGATGTTTTTATAACATGATGAGCTCTTATGTGTCAAAAATGTAAGGGAATTTTAGTTTCTCGTTGTATGACCCCTTTAAATGAATAAATCAATCTGAACTGATGTTTTCTGTTATGTTCATCAGCAGCTAAATGGGCAGTGGTTTCTGAGCATGAAGACATAAACAGCCAAGACTCTTCTGAGCAGAAGGAAGACCACAGAGCAGCTCCTGTTGAGGATCGCAGGCAGGGAACTGAACCTTCCAGAAGATTCCTGATAGACCTGAACACTGGGATGCCCAAGGAGGAAGAAAGTGAGATGAGCAGAAGAGTTTCTGGCTGTAAGTCTGCGCTATACTCGCATTTCATGCAGCTACAATGCACAGAGTAGATTCTGACCACATTAGTTTGTCCACAGTCTACAATCCTGCCGCTGTTGAGAAAAGGCAGGGAACAGAACCTTCCAGACGCTTCCTGGTGGACATGAACACTGGGATGCTCCAACACACCGTTGGTGAAATGAACAGAAGAGTTTCTGGCTGTAAGTCGCTGTTAAATATCAATGCATGGAGGGGTTTTGAGCACGTTTAACTAGGTTTGGTTTTCTCCACAGTCTACAATCCTGCACCGTATGAGATGAGGATGGGAACCCAGAATTCTCACAGCACTCTGGTGGATCCCAGAACTGGACAGCTGCTGCCCACACTGACAGAGCAGCAGAGGAGCACAGCGCCCTGTGAGAGCTTCACAACACACATACACCATCACACCACTGCTGTAGATACTACAAGTTATTAAAAATAATACACAGCAAGCATTTTTGTGCAGAAGTGTGCACACACAGTAGTTGGCTTGGCTAAAACAAGGCTAATAGCCAACTAAGAAAACCCAAAACCAGACTAGTCATCAGATACACAGCAATGATTGAATACACATGTGAACCCAAATGAAAAAAATACCATAGTAATGAATACTGTTTTTATAATATGTTAAATAATAACAAAATAATAAATTGCTTTAATTATTTGAGAGCACTGTCCGTCTGAATACTGTTTGTCTGTGTGATTTGTTCTCCTCTACAGTGGATGAGTTCAGACAAGGCACTGAGTATCAGCCAGTCATCCTACATGAGCTCCGACTGAACATGATGCACAAACAGCACAAAACAGCACAACTGCACAAACTGAAAGAGCTGAGCATCAGTAAAGTCTAATGACAACATAATGTGATGATGGACAGAAGAGCAAAATGTAAGTCTCAAGCTAAAACCTTTAAGTATTAAACTCAACATGAAATATAAATTGAACTGTTGTGCGGTTTAGTTTTGTGTTGATAAATACACTTTTCTTAAGAGAAATCTGGTATAGCTTTACAGTTAGCTTAGCTTTTGTCACAGTGTGTTATTGTACATTTTGAACACTCAAAAAATGCAAAACGTTTGCTGTTTGCTTAAACTAATTGATAAAATGAGCTCAAACAATACAATTATTGAGGAGTTTATTTTTGTAACAACTTAGTTGTCCATTTAAATTTGTAAATAAACTAATGTAACTTAATTTCTTCATGTTTATCCAACACAAATTTATCGTTGGGAATCCAGCATTTTCTTACAGTAAAGTATGTATACCTGCCAACCCTCCTGCTTTTCCCGGGATTCTCCCGTATTTTACAATTTTATCCCATTATCATCCTGTAAATGTATTTTCCCGTATTTCTCCTGTATTTTCAATCTTTCTATGAAGGGTGGCAATAAACATTAAGAACCAATCCGCCATAGGGTACACACCTTGGTGTTAAATTTGAGTCTGTTCTGTGCTTCATTTTATTTAGGCTTGAAAACACTTTAAAATAAATATAAAAAAGCGGGATTTCCTTCCTTTGCTTTACAGGCGTCGTTGCCCCTTCTATGAAATCCTCAAAACACATATAACACAATCCCAAACGGAATTTGAAGTGGAGCGAAAGTGGACACTCTGGGTTTTGAGTGCATGTTTGAACAGACATGCATAATAATAATAATATTATTAATAATAATAATATCTAAACATGTCGATCTTGGTGGTGGGGTTTTAAACACAAAAAGTGTGTCTTAAATTATCATAAACAGTTAGGAAAGCATTTAAATTCTTTCATTGTAGATCAGCATTTTGTAAAGTGACAACTTTGTTATTTTATGTAATTAAACTAAAAATCTAAATGAGAGATTCATTTGTTGCTCTTAATCAGAATATTTAAATTGTACAGTGTGGAAAAGAAAATGAGATTTATGTAGCTAGGCCTATTTTAATGGGGTTGTATATTTCTACTCAGGCCCCCTAAAACTGCAATCACGGTGACAGAATATATATATATATATATATATATATATATATATATATATATATATATATATATACAGTTGAAGTCAGAATTTCTAGCCCCCCTTTGATGATTTTGTTTTTCTTTTTTAAATATTTCCTAATTGATGTTTATTATGATTTCCACAGTATGTCTGATAATATTTTTTCTTCTGGTAAAAGTCTTATTTGTTTTATTTCAGCAACAATAAAAGCAGTTTTTAATTTTTTAAACACCATTTTAAGGTCAAAATTATTAGCGCCTTTCAGCTATATTTTTTTCGATAGTCTACAGAACAAACCATCGTTATACAATAACTTGCCTAATTACCCTAACCTGCCTAGTTAACCTAATTAACCCAGTTAAGCCTTTAAATGTCACTTTAAGCTGTATAGATGTGTCTTGAAAAATATCTAGTAAAACATTATTTACTGGCATCATGGCAAAGAGAAAATAAATCAGTTATTAGAGATGAGTTATTAAAACGATTATGATTAGAAATGTGTTTAAAAAAATCTGCTCTCCGTTAAAAAGAAAATAAACAGGGGGGCTAATATTTCTGACTTCTACTGTATATATATATATATATATATATATATATATATATATATATATATATATATATATATATATATATATATTAAGGGTGGAGCCGAACCCGAATACGGTATTCGGAAAGGCACGAATAGCGTGTTTTTACGAATACTTGATTCAAACAAATACTTGAAAAATTATTTGTATTCGGGAGCAAGAAAAACACTATATCAAAAAGCAGCGTTTCCTCATGAGACCACAGTGCATGCCCGCGTGAGTGAGTGAGTGAGTGAGTGAGAGAGAGAGAGAGAGAGAGAGAGAGAGAGAGAGAGAGAGAGAGAGAGAGAGAGGCAAAACGCGCCAAAGCCCGAAACTGAAAGCGAGACGTGACTTTTAAGGGGTTGTTTCATATGGATTTATTAATCATTCTTACTGTTCAGTGATCGCAAACTGCCGTAGTTTATTAAAGACGCAAACCTCTCACTGCACGTCAGCTGCGCGCCTTCAGCAGACCTCCTCATTCCTGCAGCACGAGAGCTTAATGATTCTTTATGCGCGCCAAAAGTGGCGGATCTGTCCGGTAAAATATCTGACTGCGTGTCACCGCATCCCTAAGGACTGTTTGGCGAAATATTTGACTGCATGTCACTGCATAACAAACGACTGAAAGGATATAACTAGAGAACTCTCCACTGTGCTACTGGGTGAAAGCGTATGGCAAGCCGTTTTAGCATTTAAACCTTGTTCAGACTATCCATAAATATATTTAGAGATATCTCTAATTATATTTTGACTTGTCATAATTATAATTCGACTAGTCAGATTGAAAATATCTGCAAATATATTATGATAGACTAGTCATATTCCTCCATTGACTTCCATTGAAAAATATTTGCAGATATCTCTAAATAAGTTGACTAGTCACAATTGTAATTACATATATCTCCAAATGAATTTTGACTAGTCAAAAATCCAATTCAAGATATATACAACTGTAATTAGACTTTTAGTAAATTAATTAGAGATATCTTCAAATATATTTGTAAATATCTCTAAATATGATGAATTAAAGATATCTCTAAATGTATTATGACAAGTAAAAACTCAGAGATATCAATTACAATTGTTACTAGTCAAAATTCATCTGATTTCGTACTAGTACAATTGTAATTGCAGATATGTCTAATTGTCATTCTGAGTAGTGGAATTATAATTATGACTAGTCAAAATATAATTAGAGATATCTCTAATATATTTATGGAGTCAGAACAAAGATTTAAATGCTAAAAAGGCTTGCCATAGAGAGCGCTTCTCACTGAACAGAGCACCGCGCAACCTTCTATGTAATGTATTATCACATGCACTAAAAGCATCAACACAGCCACATTCTGCCCCAGCAAGTCAGTTTCAAACATAAAAAAAACAAACAAACAAACTTTGTGTCTTTTTTGTGGCTGGCAGATGATAATAGCAGGGCTGTATCTTTTAGTATTATATAGAATACTTTTGTTCTGCCAGATCTCCCGGGCAGGGTTTTATTTAGATTTATTTAGTTAATATTAGTTTTTGGAATTCTGTGCATTGGAAAGAAGTTCTTTCAGAAGAAGAACAGTTTTTTGAAGTATTATTTGTTTTTATTCTGTCTATTCAGTGTCCTTCAACAAGAACAGTGGTGGTGGGGTTCATAATATTCACAATGGTATTTTATTAATTGTTGGTTTAACCATGGATGAGATAATGGCTTCTATGTTATTTTCTTTTCAATGACATTTCTTATCACATGTTCAAAAACAACAGCCAATATTGCATATCTATAATTTATATAATGGGTATAATTAAACAATACTTTCACTATAATGTAAATTAGAAGTGTAATAGAAAATATATATATTTTTGCGCCATTTTGAATTTTACTCGAATACAAATACAAATACAAATACTTTTCCCCCCTCAACAAATACAAATACAAATACAAATACCGGCTGCTCCGCACATCCCTAATATATATATATATATATATATATATTTTTTTTTTTTTTTTTCTCCCTAAAACGTATGTTTCCCTTATTTTTACATCCCAATGTTGACAAGTGTGGCATGAGAACTGTGCTTTTAATCAATCCAAATTTCTAACCAAAATCCACTAAAGGGATAATTCAAACACACATGAAAATTCTGTCGTCATTCCCACATCCTTTACTTGTTTCAGACCTTTATGGGGTTGTTTATTAAAGGCGTAGTTCACCAAAAAATGCAATTTACTCAGTATTTGCTCACCCTTTGCTTGTTTCAAACATTTATGAATTTCTTTCTTCTTTTGATTTTTACTTGGATTTTTGGATGAACTATCCCTTTGAACACAAAAGAAGATATTTAGAAAAATGTTGGAAACCTGTAACCATTGGCTTTGATTTTTAGGCGAGCTGTTCCTTTAATAAAAACAATGCTTGAGGTTGTTTTAGACTTGTGTGTAAAACGGTTCATGTGAATCATAGAGATAGAAACATATTTGCAGAAAAAACAGCCGTGTGACCAATCGGCTGCCTCCATTATGCGGTAAAGTCTAGATAGGATACAGCTGCGGATGCGCACATCAATATAGCATCATTTTTGTAACACTATAAAACAATAATTTATATTTTTTACAATACTGTGATGGTTGGGTTTAGGGATGGAGTAGAGGTAGGCATTATTAAAATACAAATTATTGGGTAATTTAATAAATAACATACTCGATAATAATAAAAAATACTCGGTAGAACTACTGTTTTTACATTACTGTGATGGTTGGGTTTAGGCTTGGGGTAGGGGTAGACGTTAATAAAATACAATTAATGAGAAATTAAACTAAGATTATATGCAGTATAAATGTCGTTAACTTCCAGCCGCAGCCATATATGATCTATAGCAACAACCCCATTATGCTTCCCTTGTTTACTGTTGGTTGCTACGATACCAATACTACAGTGAGCCACTCTTAACAACTTGATAGAATACACTCCTAATTTGCATTTGAGATTTCTTTTTCTTTATAAGCCAACTTTGATTTGCTTATGATGAAAACTCATTTATTCCAGTCACTATATTGGATATGCTTTGAAATGTATGTTTATATGCTTTTGAATGTATGTTTTCCTGTGTTTTTACAGTTGATGAGCTTAGACAAGACAGCAAGTACCAGCCGAACACCCTACAGGAGTGCAGAATGCATAAGCATTTTAATAAAACAAGAGAGCCTGTGGACTAGAATTGGTTAGCATTTTCTTATCATCAAACATTATCTTTGCTGGCTGAATAAAAAACATTATTAAGTTGCATAACTGTGACTTTAATTTTGCTTGTCATCATTTGAACATGTTTGTACTTTGGGTTCTTATTAAGTTGTATAACACCATTAAAAATGTATTGAAGGTCATTGCATTATTGTGCCAAAAGCGTCATTGCAATCAGTGCTGAAATGCAAAGTGATATATATTCTGATGGACAGGGTTTGCATCTTATGATTTGTGATTGTCTATCTGTATTCAGACCAACCTCATACACGTAGATATATCTACACAATAAATGCATTAACAAAATCTTTTCGGCTTGCTTACTGTTTTGGAGAGGATAACAGTGTTGCTATGCAGTCTACAGATAAGGTGTCAATGTTCAAGGATCGCTCAGTTATATTAAATGATGATTAACTACTGACCTAATCACAGTGAACGGCTTATCTTTGTAGTACACTATATCTATGCTAATAACAACGCAATAAACAATAGCATTATGATGAACACAGCTGTCTACACACTGGTGTTGACTGATTCTAGCATTATAATTCTATATACAGGTCTATTTAAATATCAATATGATCAATCAAACTTATGCTGGACAGTAGGCTTTGTGCATTATATTGGTGGAAAGATTTTAGCAAGTTATTAGCCATAATGTGAAGTCAACACTCTCTGATCGCCCCCTGGTGTCTGGCTGCAGTAGAAGTCATAAACTCCATTTAACCTTTTCCCAAAGATAGTTTCCATCATTTTAAATTGTTCAAGAGATCTTTTTTGAATATCTTTAATATTTTATGGCATAAATATGTGTTTAGAGTCACAATTGTGTTACTGCGAGTCTGTCTTTGAGAGTTAGGACTGGATTTTGACACCATGGACCACAGTTATTGCTCACTTCAGTGCAGATTTGGGCCCCAAGCGATGCAACCAGTGAAAGATAACAAAGGCCATAAACATTACAGAACATTGTAATGTGCATTATATAGCTATGGTATAAAATTGTACATAATGTTCACATGTATTTTGTTGCCTTAAAATGTTTTGCCTTGAAACATATGGGCCTAAACATTTATGTTGCAAGTAATATTTGCATATAAACGTTTCTGAACTTTTGGATAATAAATAGTTTTTTTTTGTAAGTAAAATGTAATCAATTAGGCTTATTATTATTATTGTTAAAACTATTATAAGCCTAAGGTATAAGGCATAAGGTTCAAGAAACTGAAAAAAGTGTGGCAAAATAAAATGTATGATTATTATTACACAAATAAACCTTTAATTTTTTTTATAAAGGTTCAAGAAGCTATCCTGTTAAAAAAATTATTCTGAATATTTTAATATTAGTAATATTAAGACAAAGGCGGCACTGTGGCTAAGTGGTTAGCCCAGCCCGGCTGCTGAAAAAAAAAACAGCTTAAAGCAGCATAAGCTGTTAGGCTGGTGTTAACTGATTGACCAGCCTGGTTTTAGAGGGGTTTTGGCCATTTTCCAGGCCTGGCTAGGCTGGTCAAGCTGCTTAACTGGTCATTCCCCAGCCTGACTAGCTAAAACCAGCCTTGAAATTTCTGAAACCAGCCTGAAAATGGACAAAAAAATAAAAAATAATAAAACCAGACTGGGCGACCAGCTAAAACCAGTTTAGGCTAGTTTTTTTTCAGAAGGGTGTGGCCTCACAGCAAGAGGGTTGCTGGTTCGAGTCCCGGCTGGGTCAGTTAGCATTTCTGTGTGAAGTTTGCATGTTCTCCACGTGTTGGGGGTGTCTAAAGCATGCGCTATAGGGGAATTTATTAACTAAATTGGCCATATATATGAGTGTGAGTGAATGAGTGTGTATGGGTATTTCCTAGTTCTGGATTGGGGGCTCTGCGGTTTAAAACATATGGCGGATTAGTTGGTTGTAGTTCATTCCGCTGTGGCGACCCCTGATAAATAAGGGACGGAAAGTGAATGAATTATTGTTGCAGATTTACGAATGCACCACAACTGTGTTGATCGTCTCTGTAATAAGAATATAAAATAGTTTGATTTGTCGTGTTGCGTTCTCAACTATTATAAATTGGCGTTTAAAGGGCGTAGTTTATTTAAAGGACAAACGTTATTCTGTTAAAATATTATAAGCTGTTTAGCTGCATTTCTCCTCATTTCGTATACGCCGCGCTCAGTGGTGACAGGAGGAAGCAGAAGCATTCTGGGCATTCTGGGATACTGGCGGACCCAACAACGCTGTTACTGTGATGGCGACTAATATCGAGCAGATTTTCAGGGATTTTGTGATGAACAAGATTAAAGAAATCGAAGATGAAACCCAAGAAAACAGGTACAGTGTTCAATGCTTAGCGCGTGCGTTACTATACAGCGGATGCGTCATTAACGCGTTCATTTGTTTTTAGCCGGTTAGCAAACATTAGCAGTTATGATTAACGTTACACAAACTGTACACAGTAAATTACTGTTAACATATTAGACGCTGGAAATGGGGTATTTGCGCGTTGAACGTTAACTTACTGTTGGTCGTCGCGTGTCTGTTGCTATGCAGAAATGCTGCAGGAAGTTAGTAAGTTACACACAGTATTATATGGTAATACCATGATATTGTGACATCCACCACGCTACCGAATGAAAACAATGTTGATATAATGTTATAATTGCATTGTACTGTAGTCTATATCAAGTAATACTTCGGCAATACAATGGTCTGTGTGGTTTCTGATGTAAACATTTAAAATGACGCTTCAATTAATGTATTATGGTTAACTCATTGATAATAATATGCTCCATGTCTTTATAACAGTAATATTTTGACAGTTTGAAGTAATATATTACAGTGTTAAGTAATAATAATAGTTGTTGGATAGATAGCTGTGACAGAAATGTTCAATTTATTGATTTATTTCATCTCAGTTAAATTAATATTCTACACAAAATGATTTGACAAAACTGACGCTATGAGACATGACAACTTGTGACATGCTCTCTATATTGTTTACCATGGTACTTGTATTCGGTCTGAAATCACTTTATGACTTCAAAACTATTTAACTGACTGAACAATGTTGTACTTGGATAGTCATTGGCTGCTAATATGATTTCACTATTCAAATTACCCAAGAATAATTTCTGAAATGATGTAATAATTAAAGAGAAATCCAGAATGTGTGAATATAAAATAATCTTTAACTCAGCTGATATTTATATACTCCATAACTTTATGTATTTTGACCTTTTGAAGTAGTTGTGGGATAGTGAAGCTGTGACAGAAGTATTAAGTTTATTCAGTTCTATTGATTTACTTCATCTGAAGCTCAGTTAAAATTATATTCAGAATACAATTACTGATATGTCAAAACTGACACTATGTGAGCATTTTCTTTACCTGTATTGTATGTTGTATGTATGGAGTCCATAATTGATTTGGCATTTAATTTTAAAACAGTCTATGTGATATGCAGTGTTTAATATACATGCATTGGCCACTTTATTAAGTACACCTGTCAATCACATGGCAGCAACTCAATGAATTTAGGCATGTAGACATGATCAAGACGATCTGCTGCAGTTCAAATCGAGCATCGAAATGGGGAAGAAAGGGGATTTCAGTGATTTTGAATGTGGCAGTTTTTCAGAAACTGCTGATCTACTGGGATTTTCACGCACAACCATCTTTAGGGTTTACAGAGAATGCTCCGACAAAGAGGAAATATCCAGTGAGCGGCAGTTCTGTGGGCGCAAATGCCTTGTTGATGCCAGAGGTCAGAGGAGAATGGCCAGACTGGTTCCACCTGATAGAAAGGCAACAGTAACTCAAATAAGCAACCAAAGTCTACAGAAGAAGCTACAATTCACACAGGCTCACTAAAATTGGACAATAGAAGATTGGAGAAACGTTGCTGCTCTGATGAGTCTCCATTTCTGCTGCCATGTTCAGATGGTCGGGTCAGAATTGGCATCAACAATATGAAAGCATGGATCCATCCTGCCTTGTATCAGCGGTTCAGGCTGGTGGTGGGGGTGTAATGGTGTGGGGGAGATTTTCTTGGCACACTTTGGGTTCATTAGTACCAATTGAGCATCAACGCCACAGCCTACCTGAGTATTGTTGCTGACCATGTCCATCCCTTTATGAGCACAGTGTCTCCATCTTCTGATGGCTACTTCCAGCAGGATAAAGTGTGAATCATCTCAGACTGGTGTCTTGGACATGACAATGAGTTCACTGTACTCAAGTGGCCTCCACAGTCACCAGCTCTCAATCCAATTGAGCACCTTTGGATGTGGTGGAACGGGAGATTGGCATTATAGATGTGCAGCCGACAAATCTGCAGCAACTGTGTGATGCTATCATGTCAATATGGAGCAAAATCTCTGAGGAATATTTCCAGTAACTTGTTGAATATATGCCACGAAGGATTAAGGCAGATCTGACGGTAAAATGGGGTCCAACCCGCTACTAGTAAGGTGTACCTAATAAAGTGGCCATTTTCTGTAGCAAAAAATTGCTACAGAACAAACCACTGTTGTCCAATAACTTGCCTATTTAACCTAATTTAC
This sequence comes from Danio rerio, assembly GCF_049306965.1. Taxonomy (NCBI): domain Eukaryota; kingdom Metazoa; phylum Chordata; class Actinopteri; order Cypriniformes; family Danionidae; genus Danio; species Danio rerio. The sequence goes on from NC_133176.1 coordinate 1,977,020, forward strand.
CTAGTTAAACCTTTAAATGTCACTTCAAGCTGAATACTAGTATCTTGCAAAATATCTAGTCAAATATTAAGTGCTGTCATCATGCAAAGAGAAAATAAATCGGTTATTAGAAATGAGTTATTAAAACTATCATGTTTTTAAAAATGTGTTAATCTTTTGTCTCTTTAACAACACTTAGAGAATATTTCGCAATATAGCTAATAATTTTGTTTGTAAACTGTAAAAAAAGCAACAAAGACAATGTAATTGGGTCAAAAATGTTTGTCACTCAGTGTTACAGATGAGCCACAGCCTGAACCTGTGACGGAGACAAAAGAAGATAAAATCAATGAAGACAAAACAAACCCACCAACAGGTCAGTCCTCAACACGTTCACCTTATTTCTGCTTTCTGTCATATATCCGCTCACTAATACTTGCTTGTCTTCACTACAGATAAAGTCACACATATTGACGTCCAAGCTGACCACGGTAAAGAGGACACCAGCACTAAACACAGGAAAAGTAAAAAGCACAAAAAACACAAGAGCAAAAAGAAGAGGAAGAAGCGTAAAGAAGGAAAAGACAGCAGCTCAGACACCGAGTCTGACAAACAGAACCAAGAAAGGTGTGTGATGCAGATTTTTTCACTCACAATAGATAAATAGTAGACCAAAAGAAACAATAGACCAAAAGAAGAATGGTTGTATCGCTGATGCCCTATTCACACGGGGCTTCAGCGTCAACGCTTCCCATTCACTTTGAATGGGTGACGTCAGGCGTTGCCGAACTGCATTGTGGATCCGTCGGCACCGCTTTAGAAGCGTTGCTCGCTGCAGAAGTTGCAACTAGCTCAACTTTTCAAGCGCCAACGGAAGCGTCAGCCAATCAGATCGCTGTATGCAAATACACCAGCTCAGACAGTGGCCTATTGCTGACTGGATTTCATTGGCTGACGCTTTTATGACGATCGCTTCAGCCCCAACTTCAGACACGCCTTCAGTCAAGCGTTGACACTGAAGCCCCTTGTGAATAGGGCGTGACAGGTCCAGATATTTAGCATGCCAAATATATGGCGGGTTTCAGCGACTCATTGGCAATTCTCTTAGATGGTGTCTTTGATAGTTCATACTGTGTGATTGTTACTCACATGAACGAGCTTCGATTTGCCTGTGATTTCAGGCATTTGTCGGCGATTTCTCAACCTGTCAGCGAGTCAAAATTGGCACTAAAATCATGCAGTCTGAACTCGGCATAAGTCGAATTTACAAAATGTAACAAACATATTTACAGAATGTTAGAAGACTGAATTCAGAGTTTATTGGATGAAATAATTTACTCATATGGCTTTCATATTAATAAAACAATTAAATACTTAATCTCACATGTTCCTCTGACTAGTTAAAACTGCATATTTCTCACATACTTTGAAACATTTGAGATAAAGTATGTCATTCATTCATTAATTTTCTTGTCGGCTTAGTCCCTTTATTAATCCAGGGTCGCCACAGTGGAATGAACCGACAACTTATTCAGCACGTTTTTATGCAGTGGATGCCCTTCCAGCCGCAACCCATCTCTAGGAAACATCTATACACACACTCATTCACTACAGACAATTTAGAACATGGGAGAACATGCAAACTCCACACAGAATTGCCAACTAAGCTGAGGCTCAAACCAGCGACCCAGCGACCTTCTTGCTGTGAGGCGACAGCGGGGGTGGGGGGGGGGGGGGGGGATTGAACACATCATGCTTTTGTCTGGTCATAATATTTGTAAAGGAGCTGTTGACATTAAATTGAACCAGATTTTGGTAAAAAAAAAAAACTTGGACACACATAACAATAAAACAAAACAAAGAAAATATGTCTGTATTAACAATGAAATGACAAAAGGAGAAAGTGCTGAACTACTAAAATTTGCTTAATACTTTATATGAAAGGCTTTAATGATTGCAGCTTAAAGACGCCTCTCTTATGGAGAATGAAGACTCATGCATTGCTTTAGTGTGAGTTTTTCACAGACTTCAGCATAGTGTTAAAATCTTGATGCTTCTGTGGTTCTCATCTATCAAATCTGACGTTTATTTTGTTTTCTCTAATGGATTCGGGTCAGGTGATTGGCTGGGCCATTCTACAGCTTGATTTTCGTTCTGAAACCATTTGAGAGTCTCCTTGGCTGTGTTTTGGATGATTGCCTTACTGAATGTCCACTCTGGTTTGATCTTCAGCCTCCTGCTAATGTAGATGTTGGACTGAAGCAGCTGATTTTTATTTACACTGAGGATTGCAGAGGCTTGCTGAAGAACTGCTGAGAGATTTCAGCTGCTGTCTGGGCTTTCACTGCCTTTCTACACCTTGCTTTCTTCATGTGTTCAACACTTTTTCCCTGCGTCTTTTCATTTCAATACACATAACTTAATTTCTAAACTAATTAGATTTATTTTCTTTGAATATTTCTGGAGGTTAGCAACACTCCAAAATTTCAAGTCAATGGCACCTTTAGAAATATGTTTCTGAGAAAAATGGTGACATGTTCTGTCCTTATTGAAAAAAATCTGAAATGCGCCTTTTGAAGTGTCTTTCTAATTGTTTACATAGTTTTTGTTCTTAATTTGCTAATTCTTCTCTTTGATTTTGTGTTTTCTGAAGCGGAAAGAAAAAGAAGCGAAAGAAGAAGAAAAAGAGCAAACATGCCGACAAAGCCAAGAGGTCAGGCTCACGATCTGAAAGCTCTTCAGCATCTGATTCTGAATCTGAATCCGAATCAAAACCTTCTAGTGAAAATACAAAGTCAGCAGGTAAGACTGAGCTCAAAGACAAATCCGCTCTTGATAAGCCTCAGGAGCTACCCGACATTATTCCCAAGATTGAGACTTCGGTCCACAAAAGCACAGAAAAAGAAAGACCCAAAGAAAAGAAAAGAAGCTCCAGCAGAGCATCCAAAAGTAAGGAGGCCTCCAAGGGAAGAAGAAGCAGATCTAGATCACCCAGACGGAGATCAGGACACAGATCCAGATCACGGTCTGTGAAAAGACAACGGCGATCGAAGTCAACGTCGCGCTCTAGAAATAACTCCAAAAAGAGTTCTCATCAGCCGAGAGAGAGAAGCAGATCGAGGTCAAAGAGACGCAAGGATAGATCCAGGTCTCGTTCTGTCAGAAGGAAACATTCGAGATCCAGGTCACGCTCCAGACGGACGAGATCCAGGTCTGTTGTGATCTTGAGAAAGAACAGAAGGTCTGCATCTAGGTCACGCTCTTCACGGTGTAGGAGTAAATCTCAAAGCAGAAGCAAATCTCCAAAATCAAGGTCTGTTTCAAAATCCAAAGATAGACCGATTGACAGTGAATCAAAGAATCATACTGTGGACAGTAATAAAAGTTCTGACACAAATAAAGATGGAGAAAATCCAACTGTGAACTCTGAGTGCAATTTGTCTGACGCTGCTCCCAGTGCTGGATTTAACACTGTTGTCTCCTCTGGTTCTTGGCGACCAATTCCCTTGCTGGCAGAACCACCCAAGTCTTCCCAAAAGTGCCTTACACCTGAGGTGCCTTTGGAAGTGGCCAGTGTGCATGAGGAACCCTCAACGCTCAAAACAGATCCAGAGTGTTCAGCCAATCCGGACAAGAAAGAACCCAACGCGAATCCAACAACCACCACAGAGACTTCAGCCAACTCATCGAAATCTCCCAATCCAAAAACCTCCTCCACATCCAAACGATCAGCTTCCAAAAAGAGAAAATCTAGGTCGAAGTCTTCGGAAAGGAAATCACACAAGTCCAGAACGAGGAGCAAACGCTCCAAATCAAAGTCGCCCAAGAAAAAGAGGTCAAGGTCTCGTTCGCAGGGCCACAGGAATAAATCTCGAACTCCAGACAGAAGCAGACGCTCCAAATCGAGAAAGCGATCACGCTCACGTTCGAGGAGGAGATCCCGGTCAGGTTCGAGATGGAGGAGAGGATTCGGAAGTCTGAGTCAGAGGGACCGATGGAAAAGGGAGCCCAGCCGATCTCCGGTGCTCATTCTCCGGAAGAAAAGATCCACATCCAGAACTCGACGCAGCACCAGCAAGACTCCTCCACGACTTACAGAACTTGGTACACAGATTTCTTTAAAGTTATTTTAAATGATTGAAATGATTAAAGGGTAAAGTTCCAGGCCTGCACAATATATCATTTCAGCATTAGGTATTGGCCAGTATAAGTTTCTGACAGTATGATAACCTTGGATAAATATATCATGGTATTTAGATTTACTGCTCTAAAATAATTTTTTTTAAATGTCTGTTGAAAAAACAAAAACCTTTTTCCCCATTGAACAAAGAATATTTTATTTTAAGAAACATTTCATATATTTTAGAGCAGTAAACATGTTAGGCAGGATAATTCAAATAAATCATTGACCAATGCTGTCTTAAAAAACACATTTTTATTTACAGCTTGAAAAGGTATCATTGGATATCTTTCTTTTTTGTGGATATAAAGTAAAGCCACTGCACTGTTCAGCTTTACAGCATGCTTGGATGTTTATAAGCGATTTGTTTTTAAGTGTGTACTGAATCGTGGGCTGACTAGTAGCTTTCAATGTGGAGGGTCATTTTTTGCTGTAGATACTGTTGTCCTTAAAAACTTGATGAAATAGTTGTCAAAATACTTGCACATCATTTAGGAATGGTATTACAGGAAGATTTTGCGTTTTTAAAACCTTGACCTTTCTTAACCGCAGTTGAAGGTGCTGTATGTAAGTTTGACACCCAGTGGTTGAACTAGGTATTGCACTCCTGGTTCAAAACCCACGCAAGCAAAGATTTTCAGATTGACGACACCAATAGCAGTGTGTCTGACTGTCAAGCCTAAAGGATGATTGAACGCTTATTTAAACCGTGTTCTAAATAAACGCAACAGCTTTTATTTCTTGCAGCTGAACAATAGAAAACTGACAAAGATCTCCTCAGGTACACCTCATGTGCTTTATTTAGTGTTAAATGCTAATAATGTGAGTTTGAATGCCATTTCACAAGATATCTATTGCCATTCTACTTATTAAAAGCAGCAGCAGATAGTTCACCTCAGATCCTGAAAATAAAATAAACTAGGGCTACAACGGTTTTTTTAATAATCGAAAAATCTTTCGATTTTTTTTTATTTTTTGATTAATCGATAAATCACATGCCTATTTCACATTTTTCACCAGTCTATTCCCCCTGCTCTTCTGTCTTGTTTTTCTTATATCCAGATAAGGATCAGTTGCTGGAAATAGCGAAGGCTAACGCTGCTGCCATGTGTGCCAAAGCTGGTGTGCCCATCCCGGACAGTCTCAGGCCCAGAGCTATTCTTCAGCTGCCATTGCCAAACGCAAACTCCGCGTCCTTGTCTTTGCCAGTAATGCCCAACATGGCCATGAATGCTGCCGTGGCGAGTATGACTGCCGCCACCATGACCGCCGCTCTGTCCAGCATCGGTGCCTTGGCCTCTTTCCCACAATTTGCCCCGTTGCCCACCATCGTCAACAAACCACCGTCTTCTGCCACACCAAACCTCGCCAGTATTGAAGAGGCCAAAAAGAAAGTCACAAAGCAGGCGAACAGCTTCAGCATTAAAGAGCTAACAGAGGTAAAACACTTTAATTGACATTCTCCCTTTGTACGTGTGATCAGAGGGGGAAAGCCCCGCCCACTAGTGCCCATCTCTCCCTCATTAGCATAAACAGCAGCCCTGAGTGAGAAGCAGCCGTCTGTTCATTAGCCATTAAAGTGTTTTAACTGCTGAAGATAATGCCCTGTTTTAAATCTGCGGATGCATACATGTTTGTAGCTCCGCCCTCTTTTATAAAGAGCACAATCTCATTTGAATTTAAAGCGGCAGTCACCAAAACACCACAATTAGGATCAAAGCATAAAAGGGTCAGTTTCGGAGAGTTATAAAACATTATTTGTGTGCTACTTTGAGCTGAGACTTCACATACACACACTCTAGGGACATCAGAGACTTATTTTGCATATTGTAAATATTGGGGACATAATAGTTCCCCTTTAAATCAGTGTTTTTGTTGCATTTACACAAATTTGACCAGTAGGTGTCGCCAGCATTTTATGTTTTGAATGCTTTGAATTGGTGAATCATTCTGCAAAGCAATTGGTTCAGTTGTTTTGATGCTCTGAAATGCATTGTTTTCCCCATCACCAGCTTGATGTGCATTTAACCAACATGTTTATTTAATTCCTCAGAGATGCAAGAAGATTGCTGAGAGTAAGGAAGAGATGGCCATCGCTAAACCACACGTGTCGGATGATGAGGAGGATGAGAAACTGTTCGGAGCTTCCCTTAAGGAGAATAAGGGCATTGCGTTCAGTCTCGGGGTAAGAGACACACCTTTTTTACATCAATATTGATGTTTCTTATACCTTTGATTTGAGGTTTTAATAATTCAATACCATATAAAATATTCCCCACATGTTTTGCCTTTAGTTTGTACAAGATTTGATTTAGTTTAATTCAAATAAAAATATTAGTTAATTGTACATTCTCTTTATTTTAACTTTTAGATGTCATAAAAATCAACATTTAACTTGCATTCTGTATATAATAAAACTGTGATGATGCCTTCATTCACTTGCTTTTTTCCACTATTTTTATGCCAAAAACAGATGTCATTGTTTATACCGAGATATTTTTTATAAACTCACTTCAACAAATCCTAAATGCACTGCCTAGTATATTGACAGCAATGATAATAAAAAAAATAAATAATAGAAAAATCATTCAAAGACATACACTATAGACAATTTAGCATACCCAATTCACCTGTACTGCATGTCTTTGGACTGTGGGCGAAATCGGAGCACCCAGTGGAAACCCTAGCCAACACCGGGAGAACTTGCAAACTCCACACAGAAATACCAACTGACCCAACCGAGGCTCAAACCAGCAACCTTCTTGCTGTGAGGCGATCATGCTACCCACAGCGCCACCGTGACGATGATTGTATAAAATAAGATAATAAAAATAAAATAAATAAATAGACAACAGTAATGGGTGATACAATCAGGAATAGTGCTGTGCTGTCTTCCAACCTTTCATTCGCTTGTACAGGTAGCATTAATTTAGTTTTTGTTTCCTTTTACATCTAAAGCATGTTCTTTTAAATTATATTTTTGTTTAAAGTCAGCGGTTACATATTTATTATCTAAATGAATAATTTAACAGCACTGTCTTTAGGAATTTTAAAGTTGAGGACCATTAAACTTGCATGTTACCCGTCAATTTACCATAACTTATTGAAATAAACTTTATTTTAAGGATTCTTTAATTGTTTTTTTAATGAAACTTTTAAATATTTTGCTATATTTGAATGAGCATTTGTAAAAATAAAAGAAACAGTGTTATTTAATAGTCTCTTGTTTAAAAAAAAGAAAAAAGCCCAGAATAGAAGAAAACTAATAATACTGGCATTTGAAAAAAGAATACATGCTATACTGACACTTAATGTTAAATCATATTAGACTGTATACCAAGTGCATTTGATTGATTCGTTCTTGAATATATTTATACTGTATATATGTATATATTTATAAATAATGGATATTAAATCGTGAAGGCAATTGCATTTTAATTACCATTGCTATCATCAAATTTCATTATTTAGTATAGGACGTTATTACTGTTTTTGAATCTGCCACTATGCTGACACACATGCTGTAGCTCCGCCCTATTTTGAATTTAAAGTGACAGTCACCAAAACACCACAATCAGGATGAAAGCCTAAAAGCTTCAGTTTCAGAGAGTTATAAAGCATTATTTGTGTGGTATTTTGAGCTCAAACTTGACAGACACACTCTTGGGACATCAGAGACTTATTTTAAATTTTGTAAAAAGGGGCATAATAGCCCCCCTTTAAAAAGTCTCATTGAACTGACTCTGATTTTAACATCGCTGTGTGCCTTTAATCCTCTTCTCCTCCAGAACACCTCAATAAAGCCAGGCGTCCGAACAGAAGCAGCCTTTGCTAAGGAGTTCCCGGTGTCGTCTGGCTCTCAGCACAGAAAGAAGGAGGGAGACGGAGCCTATGGAGAATGGGTGCCGGTGGAGAAGAAAGCAGAAAAACCATCTGCATCCAGTTCATCCGCCACTGAGGAAACCAGCAAGGACAGCGACAGCGTCTTTCCTGAAGCTCCTTCTCAAGTCAGTGTTCGGTTCCTGAAATCCATCAACTATAAGCCTGGACCCGAAATAAGCTTTTGTCTTTGTGTTGTAGCCTGTGGACATTACGCTGGCTGTCAGCGAGAGAGCCGTCGCACAGAAGAGGCTGGCAGAAAACCCCTTCGACATCAATGCCATGTGTATGCTGAACCGGGCCCAGGAGCAGGTGCGTTTATCTGGAGAAACAGGCCTTACATGCGACTATAAATCAAAGAAAGCTTCGCAGAAGAGTTGTGTGTGTTTTAAGTATATATTAAGTTTTTTGTTAGTAGTATGAGTGCTGTGGTTTAAGTACAACAAACAAATACAACAATTGAAATTAAAGTAAATAATAGGAAAAACAAGTTTAAAATTATTTTTAATAAAATTTTTAAAAAAAAACATTAAAACTATGTAAGCATAAGCTAATTCAGAATGCGAAATTTTACAGTTTTTCTCAGTCGCTTTGGTGCATTTCTCACAACACTATTTACATTTGCACAACAGGTCATGCGTTTCTCAAAACAATTAGTCATTCGTGCACATCTTAGAAGCAGTTTCCCATTCCTTTCAGCAAATTGCAAATGCTTTCGGACATGCATCAATTGCTTTCATACAACTCTCTGCTATTTATAACATTATCATTTGCTCATGTCATGTCAGTCAAAATGAACTAAACTTGTAAATGCTGAATAGTCATTCCATATAAAACTAGTAGTCTTCATTTCATTACTTGAGTCAACTAGTTGTCGAAATCTTGCAAGCTAATTTTATTTAAAAAAATGTTTAAATCTTTATTTTACTGAAAATGTCTTCTAAATTGAACAGTTTCATGAATGATTTATAGACCTGTGTATGTATGTTGGTTCAGTTCCAATATGTACTGTAATATTGTTTACAGTTGTGCACAGCTCTACCCAAAGAAAGTTTATGTTTGTTGTAAATAAGGGTGTTTATTCTTCTGCACAATGCTGTTAAAAACTTCAAATTGTAAAGAGCAAATGCAGAAAAAAATGTGAAACATACATATTCAGTGTCTTGTACTGGATACACTCACTAAATGCAGTGATGTCTAACTTTACTGTAGTTTTCAATTGGCTGTGCTAATAGTGTATATAGTGCTATCTTGAACATTTTCACAAAGTTTTACCAAAATCTGACTTTTTTGCATTGAAAAAATGTCCAGAGTAAACTGACATAGCGAAAACATGACAAAGTCATTTGGCTATCTTGTTCATAAACAATGGTGTCAGGACTTTTCATTTTGATGACACTGACTCTTGGATTGACATGAATACTTGCTGTTGAGGAATGAACTTTCCATTTTGAGCAAGAGACGCGCTTTTGCAGGTTATCAGCTTGGTTTTGCAGTTTGTACTAATTGTTTTGAGAAATGCATTAACTGTTGTGCAGAAATGCACTGGTGTTGTGAGAAACGCACCAAAGCGACTGTGAAAAACTGTAATAGTATGTAAGCAATACTAAATCTATTGCAAATGACTGAATTGCAAAATTAATTCTGAAAAAAGGCAATTTGAATTATTAATATATTAAAGGTGGCATGTAATGCATTGGTTTAATAAGTTAGATTGTTTTCTGATATCTACATAGTAGGTTTATGGTTTCGGTAAGTTTAAAAAAATCTCCAGAAACACTTTAAGAAGCTAATTTATTACTTCGCAAAATACCCAAAGAATCAGAAGGTCCATGATTGACCATATATGGTTTGTGTCGTGAATATTAATGAGCTCTTCTCTGATATGCAGCTCTTACAGACACACACACACACACAGAGAGCAAACACAGACAAATATAAACCCAATCAGAGTAACGTTAATTTGCTCACCAGATCTGTTGTGGATAAAGGCTAAATTATAATTAAACTTGACAAAAGAGAGTGGTAGAGATGTATCACGCTGTACTTTGAAGCTATAGTCAAGGAAGTTTAAAATATTAAGTTTAAAACATGTCTCGTGCTGTCTGTGCCCAGTAACGCACAGTAAAAAATGTGGGGCTCACGTTTCCAAAATAAAAGTCCCACATACATAATAAGTTAAATAAATGCTTAAAATAACTAAGGGAGGAAAATTATCTCTGCTTTATCACTAGAAGACGTTTGGCTTATCAAAGGCAGCTTGAGGCGTGCATATAAATGATTTCAGAGCTTATTTATAATCTCAGAGCTGCATATGAGTCGTGTTTTCTTCATGACGTGGCTGCTCTTGAGGTCCGGATGGATGACCTTAAGTAGGCATGAATGCAAATGAGGAGGGCATGGCCCGTGAGTCTATATATAGATGTTTTATTATTTTACTTTGCCTTCGTATACCCAGATTTTTATTATAGGGAAACTTTACCATTTACATATTTATTTATTTAGCTTACACTTTTATCCAAATTGACTTAGAAATGAGCATAAATAAACCATTTCAAATCACCAGCAATGTATAGATGCCCTGACAAGTCTATTAGTTCAGCTAGTGCTTTTTATTTGTAGTATTATTTTTATAGTATTTCATCCATACTACAATTGCATGCAGAATTCACTTCTCTCAGCCCAATTCACCATGTTTTTCCACAGATTTCCCCATAATCTGCATAGAAAAAGTCTGTATTACTCCATGTTCGAGTCTTTTTTTCCCACACATTATTTCTTATATTCGCTTGTTAACAGGTGGACGCGTGGGCTCAATCCAACACCATTCCTGGCCTCTTCACAGGTTCGACAGGTGCTCAGGTGCTCTCATCGGACGAGCTCTCCAACAGCGGCCCGCAGGCCTGGATCAAGAAGGTAAAGCCATGAGTCGACGGCACCACTCCTACAATGATGGTGGACATATACTGTGCTCGATGCTTTGTGTTTTGCATCATATATGTGTGTTTAATGCCCAACCATCATAAAGATTTCCTCATGCAAGTTGGCGTAGACCCTTATGACCTATTGTGCTTAATGTAGATTTGCATTGTTGTGACAAATGCTCACGTACAGAGGGCAAAATAGATCCTGAAATACACTAAAACTCAAAATACCCATCATCCCTTTCTATAGAAAATGTCATCTGGGGTTGCTTTGCCAACTGGTGTACCCGATCAGACTGATAGTCCAAGCTTTTAGTGTATTAAATGAAGTAATTCACCCAAAAACGGAAAATACTGCATTATTTACTTGCCCTCAAGCCAACCTCTGTGCACAGTCGGTGTAGTTTTACATTTTATCCTGGCTCTTAATAGTAGAATTTAATAGTGTTGAATAGTGGCTTTTATTTTGAAATTTCCATAATCACATAAGTTGTCGAACTAACCCATATGCTGCCAGAGCATTAAGGCATGTTTAATTAAGCAGAGTTATGTGTTTTTGGATCTGAAATATTCCTAATTATTAAGTAATCAGCCTGACATGAAGCAGAGCACTGTATTATAAGACTGAAGAGTTTATTCTGTAAAAAACAACCTCCTGGATGTACTCGCTTATTATATAGCTACTTGCCACAATACATAAAAAGTAGACACAAGCCATAATAGTTGATTAAAAGGTTAAAGAAACGCAAAGCTGACAAAAACAAAACTGGCAGATTAAAGCTGATTGAATATTCAGTAACCTGCACATTATTCAGACACTAGATGGCGCCAAACAGACAAAAACACAAAGCTGACACAATGAAAACAGCTGATGGAGTATACACTAACCTGCGCATTATTCAGACACTAGATGGCGCCAAACAGCCAAAAACACAAAGCTGACAGATCAAAAACAGCTGATGGAGTATACACTAACTTGCGCATTATTCAGACACTAGATGGCGCCAAACAGCCAAAAACACAAAGCTGACAGATCAAAAACAGCTGATGGAGTATACACTAACTTGCGCATTATTCAGACACTAGATGGAGACAAACAGCCAAAAACACAAAGCTGACAGATCGAAAACAGCTGATGGAGTATACACTAACCTGCGCATTATTCAGACACTAGATGGTAACAAACAGTCAAAAACACAAAGCTGACAGATCGAAAACAGCTGATGGAGTATACACTAACCTGCGCATTATTCAGACACTAGATGGTAACAAACAGTCAAAAACACAAAGCTGACAGAAACGAAAACAGCTGATGGAGTATACACTAACCTGCACATTATTCAGACACTAGATGGCGCCAAACAGACAAAAACACAAAGCTGACAAAATGAAAACAGCTGATGGAGTATACACTAACCTGCGCATTATTCAGACACTAGATGGCGCCAAACAGCCAAAAACACAAAGCTGACAGATCGAAAACAGCTGATGGAGTATACACTAACCTGCACATTATTCAGACACTAGATGGAGACAAACAGCCAAAAACACAAAGCTGACAGAAACGAAAACAGCTGATGGAGTATACACTAACCTGCACATTATTCAGACACTAGATGGCGCCAAACAGACAAAAACACAAAGCTGACAAAATGAAAACAGCTGATGGAGTATACACTAACCTGCGCATTATTCAGACACTAGATGGCGCCAAACAGCCAAAAACACAAAGCTGACAGATCGAAAACAGCTGATGGAGTATACACTAACCTGCACATTATTCAGACACTAGATGGAGACAAACAGCCAAAAACACAAAGCTGACAGATCGAAAACAGCTGATGGAGTATACACTAACCTGCGCATTATTCAGACACTAGATGGTAACAAACAGTCAAAAACACAAAGCTGACAGAAACGAAAACAGCTGATGGAGTATACACTAACCTGCGCATTATTCAGACACTAGATGGAGACAAACAGTCAAAAACAAAAAGCTGACAGAAATGAAATCATTTGAATGAAGCATAGACTACCCGATGCAATATTAATTCACAAGACAGCGGCAAACAGTCAAAAACTGTGGCGTGAGAGACAAGCAGACATATATAAATGTAAATATATGGATGAACGTATTCATTGACGGTCAAGGTGATTCCGTGAGTCTGTGTTGTTCAGTGGTTCATATCTGGAAATAATACCTTGGAAGGTGGCTCAGGGCCAATCAGAATCGAGTATCTCAGACAGCCAGGTGTTAATCCTAGATAACAACCTTTGAAACTAATAATGCAGGCTCATCCGGGACCTTTGTGTCATCTTGACTGTCATTAATTACATATTTGCTTGACTGTCTCTTTTTGACTATTTGGCGCCCTCTTGTGACTGAATAATACATAGGTTAGTGTATACTCTATTCAGCCATTTCATTACTCTTAGCTTTGCATTTAATAAAAGATTTAATAAACTATTATGTCTTAAAGCAATGCTTTGTGTCTAATATTTGCGCTTTTATGTAATAAGCAGGATAAAGTACATCCAGGCGGTTATTTTTCACAGAAAAAAGCCCTTCAGTCTTATACAACAGCTGCTGATAAAGTTCAAAACATCCATATGGGTTAGTTTTACGAGCAATATATGCACTTCAAAATAAAAGGCACTATCCAACACCAATAAATAGCCAGCATAAAATTTAAAACTACTCCTACTGTGTTTGTCTACAAGAAAAAACAAGTAAAATACACCAAGGTTGGCTTGAGGAAAGCCAAATTATTATGGGGTACTTTTAATTTTGGGGTGAACTATTTCTTTAAGCATTGATTTTGCAGTGACGTCAGTGTATCCGTGGAGACAATCTGGCTAAAGCAAATATGTGTTAACTGACGTCACAGCTCAGAGAAAACAAAACACAAAAAAAGAAAAGCGCTTCAGGACCTGACAAATATTTGTCTTGACCTTAAGCGAGACGCAGGTGAACGGGTGCAGCACTTGAGCATGGTCACTGCAGATGTGTGATTTGTCAAATTCTGTCGCAGCAGATGCATTGATGGAGAATTGATGGCGTCTCGCTTTTACTCCTCTAAAAAGTGTCTTATGAGAGAGGGGAGGAAGGAAGAGGATGTGAAGTAAGTCTCTCCTCTGAATGACCTGGGATCAGCCAATGAGTAGAGAAAGATGCATCAGGATCCAGAATCCCTGAGAGCTGATTGGACGAGGCACTTTTGGAAAAGGCCAAGCTTTAACTACACAAGCATATGAGTGGCAAATATCATTTTGAAATGTAATTTGCAAAATGGCAATGCATTATGTAAATATGTACAGCTGAAGTCAGAATTATTAGCTCTCCTGAATATTGTTTCCCCCAATTTTTTCATCACATTTCTAAACGTAATAGTTTTAATGACTCATTTCTAATCCTTTATTTTCTTTTTGCCATAATGACAGCACATAATATTATCTTAGATATTCTTCAAGACACTAGTATTCAGCCTAGGTTGATTAACTAGGTTGATTAGGGTAAAGTTAGGGTGATTAGGCAAGTCATTGTATAACAGTGGTTTGTTCTGTAGACAATGCATAAAAATAATGCGTAAGGGGGCTAATAATATTGACCTTAAAATGGGGTTACAAAATTAAAAGCTGCTTCTATTCTAGCTGTAATAAAACAAATAAGACTTTCTCCAGAAGAACAAAATATTGTAGGAAATACTGTGAAAAATTCCTGAATCTGTTCAACATCATTTGGGAAATATTTGACAAAGAAAATAAGAAATAATTGAATAATTTTGACTTCAACTGTGTTGCTAAATGGCAATGCAATATGTAAATATGTACATTTAATATGTATTTTTTTGTATTTAATTTGGCATTTTCTTTGATGTGCGAAGTTAGATGTTTAAATCGTCATTTTGCTTTCATTTATGCCTGTACATGTTGCAAACATCAGTTCAGTTTGGGTAATATATTTTCATCCTTATCTCAGCATATGTGGTAACATGTGGAGTTTTCATATTAAAACTGGTTGTAAATGGCAAATATAAATTATATAATTAATTTTCATTCTTATTTGATGAAGAATGCATTTTAAATACTGAAAAAATTTTGCATAATAAATTTCAAAATTAATTTTGCTGCTCATATGCTTCCATATTTATTAGCCTGTAGTTAATTACTATATTAATGTATGCTATTGTTCAAATATTTGGGGTTGTTACAGTGTCTTTTCTGCTCACCAAGGATCTTATTATTATTTATTATTTTATAGGATGTAAAATAGTTTTTGTCTTATTTAATAATATAAAAAAATAAAATCAGATTTTTTTTTTAGAATAATTTCTCTAATTTTCAGTGTTACTTGATGCTTCATAAAACATTTCATGCACATGAAAAACAGTGATTATTATCAGTGTTTCAATATTATTTTGGAAACTGATAAAAAAAAAAGATTCAGGATCCGTTGTTGAATAGAAAGCAGTTAAAATAGAAATATTGTGCGCCATTATAAATATCTGTACTGTCGCTTTTAATTGAAAATATAAATGTGACCCTGGACCACAAAACTCATAAGGGCGCTTTTTTTTTATTTTTTAGAAATTAAGATATAATTTTCTGAAAACAGAATGATAAAGGTTTTCATTGATGTGGTTTGTTAGGATGGCTGAAATGCAATTAATTATTATCATATAATTAATTATATGATATATATATATAATATATATATATTCTGAAATTTTCCTTTACCATTGAGCAAATTACATTCGTAGCCACCCACATTATAAATCAAACATTGTATTTTGATATATTTACTTAAAGACATTTACAATATGTCTTTATGGAAGATAGTCTTATTATTCTAATGATTTTGGCATTCAAATATTGATCATACAGACTCATACAGTGGGTGACACATCAAAAGCACCATTACCTCCATGTGTGGTGCCGTCCTGGCTCCTAAGTAATTAAGAACATGTGTTTAGGTGTAACAGCAGTTTGCCACTATGCTGCCGGGAGGCACAATGGAACGGGATGGGAAATATACAGTAGCTTTGTATTGCTGGATCTTCCAACAAATACACCGATTGAACTCAAGACTTTTAGTTTTGTGCTCCAGGGTTACACACACACACATACACTTATGTATATATATATATATGTTTATATATATATATATATATATATATATATATATATATATATATATATATATATATATATATAATAAACCTCAAATTTTGAACTCTAGTTTAATTATTTATTTAGTATTAATATTGCTTTTTATCTTATTGATGCTTCTGTCACTTTTTTATAGAAACGATTAATTACTAGAGTGACATTATTATAAGGTTTTTAGGGACTTGTGAAAACCTTTAACCACAGTAAAATCTTGTATTGTATTAAAACTATTACATTTTTAAAATGAAAGCTTTTTTGTGTTTCTTAATTTTCGCAGATAGACATTTAGCAGACCTTTACATTAATACCTTTTTTAATTTAGACCCTGGATAACTTTGAGCTAAATAAACACCATGGGTACTGTAGCATTAACGCAACTAAATTCAGCCGGACTGTCCAGGGCAGTGTAACAGAATTGGAAACTTTCCCTGGATATACAACAGACTCTATGAAACCTGATGTGTGCTGTGTTTAGCGCTCACGCTTTATTTAAAGAGCTAGATCTAAATTGTTCAAATGATACCGAAAGGTTAATGTGCATAAGTATTTGCACCCTTATTTTTGTGTAAAACTGGGTCTGTATTCACAATACATTTAATTTTAGCACTAGGAGTTCTCTTAAATATCAGTGACAGTTTAAAATCTGTTCACAAAGATGCTGAGACAAACTTTACTGTGGATTATAGAGATGTTTAAGCTAAGAGTGAGGACGGGGTTGAGTTTGTTTTCTATGGATTATGATGACATCGTGCCTAATTAACTATGCACACAGTGGTTGGCTGATGGGGAGGGGGAGGAGTCTCTGTCAGAGATTCGTTCATGGAAACTGATATTATGTTGATAAACAATTTATATTAAAAATAGTTTAATTAAGTGAAGTTAAAAATTCAATTAAATAAAAACTATTTAGCAAATACATTTTAAAGTCTTTTGAATATATTTAGAAATATATATTTGAAATAATATGAAAAAAAGTCAACTTTAGATTTACAGAACATATGTTTGCTTATGTTTTAGCCTGTTTATTTATTTATATTTTTTATATAAATGTTAAAATATATTCAAAAACATATTTCTTACATTATGGGAATAACTCTACGAATTAGATTTATTAAATTTGAACATTAAAATCTCATTGTGTGATTTATTTTTTTATTATTATTATTTTTAATAATTTCCTCCAGTCCAATGGTTTGCACAATATTTTTTTGTTTGTATATTTTTATAGAATTGAACAAAACTAAATAAAAAAAAAAATAAATAAAAAAAATCATCCTTAAAAAGTCTTTATTTTAGGCCACAAATATAAAAAAAACCCATCCCTCCAAAATCCGAGAGGGATTGTAAAATGTTTTTTTTCTTAGGCAGATTTTCTGGCAGCATTCATTTTAGCATAGTTTGTTCTTTTAGGGATTTAGGAGTCTCTTAACTACTAATTAGGAGCTAGTTTTAGTGCTGAAACACTCTTACAGCAGAAATATAGCAGTCCTAAATTTCCCCCTAAAACTTTTCTCCTTAAAGAAGAGAAAAAAGAGAGGGCGGGACATAGAGTAGCTCCTCCCCTTTGTTTTTCCTCACAGCTCTGCCAGTGAGTGGTTAAGCTCAAGCCCATCCAATGAATGCATGTAAAAAGGGGGCGTGGTTAGTCTGATACTAGAGAGCATTTGATTGGTCAGAAGATTTGATGAGAAACTGAAGTACGAGGAGATGAGAAAAAAATTGTTCATTTATTTAGGCGGAAGTGACAAACTTTGCATGTTTATGACAGTTTTATATTTTCTAAACCCGAATTTTGTCTCTGTTTTGGAGCACACTAGATTATAGATTTCCCGAACAGACTGAAACTAACTTCTAAACTGTTTTCTTTTCATTTCATGGGATCTTTAAGATGTTTTTTGAATTGCTAAATGTCTTCCTAAGTGTAATTTGTTGACAAAGCCATCTGCTGAATGACTAAATGTAGAAATGTAAATGTTTTGGGAATATGGGGGTTCATCTTCCTTTCTATCATGCACTAATTACAACCATCAGAACAATGTTTGCTCTTTTTGGCCTTGTAGAAGTCCTAAATTCATTGACACCCATTATTTCTTCTGATTTTCTCCAAATTACTATTATCCCTAAGATGTGTTGTGAATACAGGCCCCTGATTCCCAAAGGGTCACCCATCATCCACTAACTACAACCATCAGAACAATGTTTGCTCTTTGTGGGCATCCGGCGCCAGCGGGTGCTGTTGGGTTGGTGGGATTTGGGCAGGGATGGATGGGGGCGAGGGGTGGGGGCTCACAGTCTGACCTGTGAACTCTCACCCCTCTGTATGGACACTTGTTGCAGGGTCAGTCCTTGTAGCTGCCTTGTTGCCATGGTCACAGTCAGGCCCCTTCTATTCACGTCTGATGCTCGGCTGGTGATGGGGGCCTAGGTACGTACGTCCTCCAGCACCCTTCCTTCTATTCATGTGGATTTTTGATTTGATTTTTAGTGTGTGAACTGATGCTTTTCTGCCATGTGTGCTGCTGTTTGTTTTTGCTCTGAACCGACTCAAAGCCTTGAGATCTGTTCGGGACGGTTATTGATGCTGCTTCGCCTGTTGAAGGCTTACAGAAACACCTTAAGATGTGTTATTTAGTTACATCGTAATGCACTGCTGGTCAGATGTGTTTTTGAGTGCGTTTGTTTGTTAATGCAGATGGGAATTTGATTTTGGGGAATGTTATTGTAGTTTATGGTTATTATAGCATTTATTGTTACTGTTTTCTGTCACATGAGCGTTCAGAAAGCTTCATGATGTGATGGTTTGATGATCAACAAGCAATTCTGATTTATTATTGTAATTGTTATTATTTGTAGTCATAGTAGTAGTATCATTATTATTTTTATTAAAATACTTTTTACTATTATTATTATTATTGCTTAATTATTTATTGGAAACTGATACTTTCTGATTTATTATAATTATTATTATTAGTTGTAGTAGTAGTAATATCATTATTATTTTTATGAAAAGTCTTTTTACTATTATTATTGTTATTATTACTTATTTTGTGATGCTTTCTGATTTATTATTATTAAAATTACTATTATTATTATTTTACTTTTAAGTTTTTACTTTTATTATTTTTATTATTGTTGTTGTTGTTGTTGTGTTTCATTTTTATTTCATTATTTATCTGATAATTATTTAGTGAAAACTGATCTGATTTATTATTATTACTGTTTTATTATTAGTGATAGTAATAGTATTATTTGTATTTTCGATAAAATAGTTTTTACTACTACTATGTTATTATTATTATTATTATTATTATTATTATTATTACTTAATTATTTAGTGGAAGCTGATAGTTTCTAATTTATTTTTATTGATATTACTATTATTGCTGTTTTTATTATTATTAGTTGTAGTAGTTGTGTCATTATTATTTTATTTTATTAAGTCTTTTTACTACTACTACTACTACTACTACTACTATTATTATTATTATTATTATTATTAATAATAATATTGCTTAATTATTTAGTGGAAACTGATATGTTCTGATTTGTTATAATTAATATTACTACTATTATTGTTATTTTTTATTAATATTAGTTGTAGTAGTAGTAGTAGTAATAGATGTTATATTTTATATTATGAAATCTTTACTATTATTATTATTATTATTTTTTATTATTAGAATTATTATTGCTTAAATATTTAGTGGAAACTGATATTTTCTGATTTATTATTATTACTATTATTATTACTGTTTTTTTTATTTTTTGTTGTAGTAGTTTTATTATTTTATGTTCATTAAGTCTTTATTATTATTATTATTATTATTATTATTATTATCGCTCAATTATTTAATTGAAAATGATACTTTCTGATTTATTATTATTACTATTTCTATTATTATTATTACTTTTTATTATTTTTAGTGATGGTAGTAGTAATATTTTAATTACATCAAAAGTATTTTACGACAACTATTATTATTATTATTATTGCTAATTATTTATTGGAAACTGATAAATTCTGATTTATTAATATTACTATTTTTATTACAGATTTTTATTAATATTAGTTGTAGTAGTTGCTCAAATATTTAGTGAAAACTTATTTACTATTATTAATATTAATATTATTATTATTATTAATATTGCTTTAATCATTAATGATAGTGTTATTTTTACTTTCATTAAAAGTAGTTTTACTACTACCACTACTACTACTACTACTACTACTACTAGTAATATTATTATTATTGTTGATGTTGTTGTTATTGCTTAATAATTCAGTGGAAAATGATATTTAGCATCTTTGACAGAATACCTATATTTTAACAAAAGCCTTGAAGCATTTGATCTTTACATGTTCATGTTTGATCACTTTAATGCATCATTATTAAAACACATAATCTCAAATCATGTTTTGTGAAGGGTCATGTGACACCGTGGACTGGATTTATTATCCTGAAAATAAATAAAGAAATAAATTATATTTTGAAATAAATGTTAATATAATACAGATATTTTAAATTGTAATTATATTTAGCAATATTACAGCTTATTTTAATGCATTTGGATTAAGTAAATGGAGACTTAGTGATCTTTATCATAAAAAAAATGCTAAATGAAATCAACATTTGACCAGCAGTGCACATTTATCCATTTGTTTAGCCTTACAGATTGCTGCAGGTGAGAAATGAAGGACTCAACATTTCAATAAGTTTATTTTTTATATATTTTGATAACTTCAAGTATTAAAACTAGGCTCTTTTATCTAATATATATAAATATAAACTCAGCTCCGGCTGAAGTAAGATGACGTGGAGTCTCAGAATGAGTGAATTTCTCACTGCGTGCCGTTTCTCTCTTGGTTTTTTCCCCTGTCTTTCTCTCTGTCTGAATCTGTCTGTTATATCCAGGACCAGTTCCTGCGGGCGGCGCCGGTGTCGGGTGGAATGGGAGAGTTCCTGATGAGGAAGATGGGATGGAGATCAGGGGAGGGTTTAGGGAAGCACAGGGAAGGAACGGTGGAGCCCATCATTATTGACTTCAAGACCGACCGCAAGGGTAAGAGGATGCATAAAATCATCAGAGAAATGCAAAGGTGACAGGTCCAACCTTGTATAACCTAATGACACATTTAAAACTCACCCAAAAAACTCATAATTAATTAATTAAGACTTTACCTTCACTGTTTTAAGTTTATTATAAGTGTGCGCAAACACACAATGATTTTTTTTTTTGTGGTTTTCAGAAGTTTATGGTACATGCATACATACACTACCTGACTAAAGTCTTTTCGCCTATGCAAGTTTTAGGAACAACCAATAATACCTTGACTTCTAGTTGATGATTAGGTGTCAGAAGTGTCTTATATAAAAGGCAAAGGCCTCTAGATTCTGCTTATTTGAGCTCAATAAAATCTGATCATGTCTTGATGTTGAATGATTTCATCAGCACAGTGAGGTCTGACTCTGCTCAGACTAAAGTCTCATCACTGAACAGAAATAATGTCCAGTAGGAGTTCTTCCCCCTGCCTGTGAGTTACCATTTTATTTTTCTGGATTAATTTTCTGTCATTATTAGCTAGGCGGTGCATTTTGTTGCAGTGGAAGTCTCCTCAACCCCCATCCCATACTCAGTGGATTAAAGTTGCCTTATTTTTTTTTAAATTAGAAAAAATTGAACATAGTCTTCGAGGTTCAGTGGTCAAATTTTCTAATATTTGGTTGCCATATTTGGATCATGTCAAATCTCTGAGACCTGAGGCAATTACTGTGGAGTGAATGGTTGCCATTCTTGCATTTTGTTTGGATCTGTGCTTCCAGTTGAGTATTAGTGCTGCTGATATAGCACAAACATACAACTTTTTCTTGACATAAAACCACAAGTTTTAAGAACGTGCCACCCCCCAGCCTATTTAGTTTAATACATTTTCCATTTTTCTCTCGCTTTTTTTTAAATTTCTTTTCTATCTTTTTTTTTCTATTTATTTATTTTATTGTATTTTATTATTGCTGTTTATTTTACTTAATACACCATGCTGTCAACCTCAACGTCTGGTACAGAACTGTTTATATGCTCAATTTGAAAATTGATTTATGCACATCATGTAGTGTTTATACATGTCATATACTGTGTGTCGCACAATATGAGGGTTATAGAGTGGTTTATTAAAATTTTTTTTTTGACAATGTTGTACTGTTATATATATATATATATTTTTTTTTTTATTTATTTATTTATTTTTTTGTACTGTTATTGTCTGTTTTTACTTTGTTTGTTAACTGTCAAAAAATCTGATAAAAAATTTAAAAAAAAAGAAATAATGTCCAGTATGGAATATAAAGTCCTGCTGCAGTGGAGACAGAATGAATATTGTGTCTGACTCCATCATGAGCTTGGAGGACTGCATCCATACATCTCTGACATGACTCAAACCACTGATTAATAAAGTCATCTGGAATGAAGAAGAAAGCCTTCAGCAGGACTCCCAGAGCTCATCAAGAGTCTTTGTGTTCATCTTCAACACCTCCTCCTTCATCTTACCCCAGACATGCTCAATAATGTTCATGTCTGGTGACTGGGCTGGCCAATCCTGGAGCAGCTTGACCTTCTCTGCTTTCAGGAGCTTTGATGTGGAGGCTGAAGTATGAGCAGGAGCGCTATCCTGCTGGAGAATTGTCCCTCTCCTGTGGTTTGTAATGTAAAGGGCAGCACAGATGTCTTGATACCTCAGGCTGTTGATGTTGATCATCCACTCTGCAGATCTCTCTCACGCCCCCATACTGAATGAACCCCAAACCATGATTTCTCCTTCACCAAACTTGACTGATTTCTGTGAGAATCTTGCTGGTTCCAGTAGGTCTTCAGTGTTTGTGATGATTGGGATCAGCAGATCAGCAGATGATTCTGTTGAGAAATCCACTTTCTGACACTTTAACAAATGATCAACAAGAAGTCAAGTTATTATTTGTTGCTCTCACAACTGGGATCAACGACAAGAATATAATGCATACCTACATACATTATAACACAAGAAGACAGAAGGACATTTCAATACGTGGAAAATTAAGAAAGTAAAGTCAGGAGAGTAAAAGATGAACATTCTAAAGTTATATATACTGTATTAGGGCTGCACGATATTGAAAAGAGTCAAGATATCAGAGTCCATTGCTGAATTCCTCCCTAAAAAAACCCGTTTAAGTTGGAAATACGAAATAAAAGTGCAGCAACTTAAAGTTTAATATGTGAATTTAATAATGAGGGGCTGCCAGATGGTTTTACTCGCTCATTTGCAACGGTTTTGGGTTGCCAGGTTTGCATTGCGGGATCAGTGTTCATTAAGAAATGATTCAGTTTTCATTTGGTTTTCAGGAGAACTTTGTGATGTAAGTTAGTGCAAAAATAATAATGATGTTTTTATTCTCTCAGGGCTTGTAGCAGAAGGGGAAAAGACACAGAAATCTGGCAACATTGTGGTGATGAAGGATCTTCTAGGTGAGTGTCTGGAGGAGTTCAACATATACATGTATATAGAAGCACTGAGCATCATTCTGCTAAATGATACCGACTAACTGCTAAAGACCATCATGATAACACACATGACACTAAAGTCATGCAATGAACATTATTTATAAACATTAGTTGTAACGTACATCTCTAATAGTCATAACAGATTGCCAGAACAGCAGCCCTATTAGCCCATGAGGCATAACTGAACAACACAGGAGTCTCCATAGACAACAGAGGCCTCATGTGTATGCACAAAAGCTTTGTGTACGCCAGTTTTCACGCTTCACAATCTCGTTTGAATTTAAAGCGACGGTCACCAAAACACCACAATGTGGATCAAAGCCTAAAAGGGTCAGCTTCAGAGAGTTAGAGAACATTATTTGTGTGGTATTTTGAGCTGAAACTTCACACAAACACACTCCAGGGACATCAGAGACCCGAGATCTTGTACAAAAATAGGTCACCTTTACTGATTTTTACTGTAGCAGTGCTCAGTCCAGCTGTCTGATGTGAGTTGAAATGTAAAGTGTGTGTTTGTGTGTGTGCGTGCGTGTGTTTTCTCCACAGGGAAGCATCCGGTGTCGGCTCTGATGGAGATGTGTAATAAGAAGAAATGGCCTCAGCCGGAGTTTGTGATGGTCCACCACAGTGGTCCAGACCACCGCAAGAACTTCCTCTTTAAGGTCAGTGTTCTGGCCTGAAGTCTGCATTCAATATACAGTAGATGTCAAGGTAACACTTTAGTTTAGCTCATGATTTATGCTATTTACTGGCTCATTACCTGCCTATTATTAAGAAATGAGCTGTTCATTAGTAGTTATAAATTATAATCTTATTCTGCATCAATAATCCTACCCAATACCTAAACACAACTACTACCTTACTAACTATTAATATAGTATTCAGCTTAAAGTGACTTTTAAAGGCTTAATTAGGGTAACTAGGCAGGTTAGGGTAATTAGGCAAGTCATTGTATAACAGTGGTTTGTTCTGGAGACAATCCAAACAAATATAGCTTAAAGGGCTAATAATATTGAGCTTAAAATTGATTTAAACAATTAAAATTGCTTTTATTCTAGCCAAAATAAAGCAAATAGAACCTTCTCCAGAAGATAAAATATTAGAGGAAATACTGTGAAAATTTCCTGAATCTGTTCAACATCATTTGGGAAATATTTTAAAATTCACAAGAGGGGAAATAAATCTGACTTCAACTTTGTGTGTGTGTGTTATTTCTCCTATTTTATCTATTAATAATTTCGTATATGTGTGTGTAAATTAATAAAATGTGTGTGTGTGTGTGTCAGGTGGTGGTGAACGGCAGTGATTATCAGCCTCAGTCTGCGAGTCCTAATAAGAAGCATGCGAAGGCGATGGCGGCGACCGTGGCTCTGCAGGCCATGGGTGAAGTGGCAGGAGACGGTGTTCATTCAGGTCCTGTGTTTACAGCCGCCAGCAGCAGCAGCACATGAGGACACACACACTCTCACAAACACACGCTCATCTCTGTTGGCCACTCCAGCTTTATTTCTGCAGCATGAGCACAGGAATGATGATGTGTGACTGACTGACTGCTTCAGTGTTTAGACTGTTCTGGACTCATGTAAATGCTTCATGCATGCTTTACAGCTGTTTTAGCTTTATAATCTGTTTGGTAAAGTTCATCATGCCCTCTTTTTTCTGTTCCTGCCTGGATTTTTGTTGTTTATTTTTTGTGATGAAACAAAATAAATGAAAATGTGTCACTGGAATTAGATCAGTATGATTTAAAAAAAAAATGTTTTTTATTAATATTTTTTTAATATCTGTTTACATTTTAGTTATAAACATGTTTCGCTAGATGCATCCATTTTTTTTACGATGTCTGTATAGTTTGATGTCCATGTACATCTGTTTTAGTGTTAGTTAATTATGATGAAGTTAACCTGAATAAAAATACTTTCTTTGGCACGTCATTGGCAAAAAGATTTGATTTTGATTATTTTCAGATGTTTTGTTGTGATGACCATGGTCTCATAGTAATGATGTATATTAAATTAACACTAGTTAAGCATGTTAGAAAATGATTACATTAGTTTAGTTAATAAACATAGTTAGATGATTACATCAGGTCACCTGATGAAGACCATGTCGGTCGAAACGTTGTGATATTGACATTAAAATTTTTTCTTTGAGAGCTAAAGTGGCAGTGTGCCGATTTACTTTGAATCTTTTGCTACTAATGTTTGTTTTTTGATCGTGCACCTGCCTTCAAGTTTTTCTAGTTGTGCGCATCTGTTTTTTGCAAAAAATGATTACACCCACAGCTTTTATTCACCTTAATCTTGGCAGAATTGAACAATCATAAACATTAACAAAGGTTCATAAAAAATGCTGTCAGATGTGTTATTTCATAACATTTGTATCATTAGAGATAATTTCTTAGTCTTAAAGTGAACAATTTAACAGTGCAAGTTTATCCACTGCATATATCCATCTGCTTGTGGAGCGGCAGTCCTTCTCTGATTGGCTGAAATATACTTAGCCACGCCCCTCCAAGCTAAGTTAGTTTGCTGAGAGTTTAAGATGAGACTAAGGAGCAAAAAATAAACCCCGCCCCCTACTAAATATTCAATTTCAGTTGGAGATATGTCACAGGAAAATAAAAGTCTGCTAAAACTTCTGCCAAACACCAAACAAAACACAAAACGTGTAAATTATTAGCAGTTTAACATATACCGGTTACACTTTAATTCACAAATTGAAAGTATTTTGTGTTGGTCTCCATGCTCAGGTATGGTTTGTACAAGAACTCATTTTTTAGATCTTTGGATTCAGTAAAAAAAGCATCTAAAACCTCAGACAGAAACTTAAAACCAAGAAATTGAATGTTCGTTTTCAAACCGAGCAATATTAAGATTCAGCGCAGACCTCGTGTGGACAGAGGTTTCCTTTTAATAGTGAAGACTGCTTTACCTGCAGGTGAACAAACTGTACTAAGCAATAAACACACAGCATGTTGAACATACGTAACTTTAATAAGTCAAATGCATTAAAACTTTAGACTCGTAAGTTTAAAACAGAACTACCAGCAGCATTTACAGATATGGACATGAACAGCAGCATATCTTCATCAATCCAAATAACTTTTAGTTAAATTGTTTTATTACCTAAAATATTAGTTTCACAAATTTTACAATTTTTTGACAAAGCAAGCTTTACGTTCCTAATCAATGTGTGCCATAAAACCTGAAGATTTAATAACAACTGACAAACATTTTATGAGTTTTTTTAAACGCTTGGTCTCTTGTTACAGGCTGTCTGTAGCGTCCACCTTGGTGTTTTTCGAGAGGCATTATTAATCGCTATACATTTCACATTCTTCCTTGGCCCAATATGTACCTGCTATGTCAGGGGTGTCCAAACTCAGTCCTGGAGGGTCGGTGTCCTGCAGATTTTAGCTCTAACTTGCCTCAACACACCTGCAAAGATGTTTCTACAAAGCCTAGTAAGAGCTTGATTAGCTAGCTCAGGTGTGTCTGATTGGGGTTGGAACTAAACTTTGCTGGACACCGGCCCTCCAGGACCGAGTTTAGACACCCCTGTGTTGTGTATAGAAAAAAATGCTGATATGATATATGAAACACAGTCAGTAGTTGGCAAATATATATTGGGTGCATATGTTTGTAAATTTGACCCTGAAAGAATCAACACACATCACAGATATATATATATATATATTTATACACACACAAACACAGTTGGTCAGAATTATTCGCCCCGTTTATTTTTTTTTTCTTCTCCAATTTCTGTTTAACGGAGAGCAGATTTTTTTTTTCAGCACATTTCTAATCATAATAGTTTTAATAACTCATCTCTAATAACTGATTTATTTTCTCTTTGTCATGATGACAGTAAATAATATTAGACTAGATATTCTTCAAGACACTTCTATACAGCTTAAAGTGACATTTAAAGGCTTAACTAGGTTAATTAGGGTAACTAGGCAGGTTAGGGTAATTAGGCAAGTTATTGTATAACGATGGTTTGTTCTGTAGACAATCAAAACAAAAATTAGCTTAAAGGGGCTAATAATATTGTCCTTAAAATGGTTTAAAAAAAATTTAAAACTGCTTTTATTCTAGCCGAAATAAAACAAATAAGACTTTCTCCAGAAGAAAAAATATTATCAGACACACTGTGAAAATTTCCTTGCTCTGTTAAACATCACTTGGGGAAAATTTTAAAAAGAAAAACAAATCAAAAGGGGTGAATAATTCTGACTTCAACTGTATGTATATATATATACAGTTAAAACCAGTAGTTTCCATACACTTTTTTTAAATGGTTATGTGGTGCCTTTTTATACAAAGTCAGATGGTAAAGTGACTAAACTTTTTCTCTGTTAGGTAAGAGATTATCACCCGTGTTTTTGTTCTGCTTAATAGCAGAATAATGAGAGAGATATTTATTGAGAAATTGTTATAACTTTTCTTGAAAGTCAAGTTTACACACAGTAAGATTATTCTGCCTCTGAAAAAGCTCAGATGATGATGTCAGGGTTTTGGAAGTTTCTGATTGGCTAATTGACAACATTTGAGTTAATGTGAGGCACAACTGTAGAATAGTATTGAAGGAAAAGCTCAAACACACTGCTTCCCTGTGTGACACCATGAGAAAATCAACAAGCCAGAATCAACAACAAAGCCAGATTACCATTAGCTGAATTACACTGGGGAAAAGACTGATGTTTGGCGACATGTCCTGTGCTCTGATGGAGCTAAGATTGAACTGTTTGGTCATAATGAGCAGTGTTACATTTGGAGGACAAAGAGGAAAGCGCACAAGCCTAGAACACCATCCTAACTGTGCAGTATGGGGGCGGCAGCATCATATTGTGGGGCAGTTTTGCTGCAGGAGGGACTGGTCCACTTCACAGCATAGACGGCATCATGAAGACAGAACATTATGGAGAAATACTGAAGCAACATCTCAAGACATCAGCCAGAACATTAAAACATGGCCACAAATGGCTCTTCCAAACAGACCATGACCCTGAGCACACTGCCAAACTAGTCAAATGTGCTTTAAGAACAACAGAGTGAATGTTTTGGAGTGGCCATCACAAAGCCCTGATCTCAATCCTGTAGAAAATTTGCGGGCAGAGTTGAAAAAGCTTGTGCGAGCAAGACAGCCAACAAATCTGACTCGGTTACACCAATTCTGTCAATGGGCAAACCATTGTGAGAAGCTTGTGGAAGGATACCCAAAACATTTGAGCAAAGTTGTACAGTTTAAAAGCAAAGCTAAAACAATAGCAAGGAAATGTGTGTAAACTTTTGACCGTCTAGAAACTAATAAAAAAAATTCTCTAATAATTAATTTTCTCATTATTTTGGCATTTAGCAAATGTAAATCATTTAGGTAATCCTAACGGACCTTAAATAGTAAAGGTTTTGTAGTATGATTTACCATCAGACATTTTTAAAACATGGTTATGTTCCTTTTTTTAGAGTGTATGTAAACTTCTGGTTTCAGCTGTGTGTATATATATATATATATATATATATTTCACAAACAATAAATACCCATTTAAAGACAAATAAAGCAGCATTTACAGCCACATAAATGAACAGCACCATTCGGCAAAACTCCAATGGTCAGAAATATCACCAGAGAATTCAACATATTTAAACACATTTCAATTTCACAAACTTTCCAAATATTCATATTAAGAAAAATGTGTGATTAGTTAATAAATCAAAGCTAAAGAACAAAAAAATGATGTGATATATTGGAGATTTTATTAAAGTATTAAAGGTTCTGTGAAGTGCTTAAAATGTTAATTTGGTTTTTATTGGATGTTTGACGTAATCTAAATTGAAACATGAAAAGAGGGTTGGGCATATAGTAGCCCCTCCCCTTTAAAAAAACAGCCAATAGGGTTTTGTTTTTCTCACAGCTCTGCCAGTGAGGGGCCGAGTTTAAGCGCATCAAATGAAAAGCCAATGAGAAGAAGTAGGCGGGGCATGTCAGACACTAGAGAGCATTTGATTGGTCAGAAGATTTAATGCGAAGCTAAAGTATGAGGCCACCTGAATAAAACTGTTGATCCTTTTAGGCGGAAACTACAAAATACAAGCTTCACATGTTTACATCAGGTTTATATCTTCTAAATGGAAATTTTATCACTTTTCTGGAGAACACGAGCTAATGGCTATCCTTAAAACTAACAGTAAAACTAACATCTAAAAAAAAGTTATCCTAATTTCACAGGGCCTTTTTACAGTATTGCTCCACACACAAAACAATATATTTTAAAACATTCACAGTTCCTGAAATGAGCGGTTTGCATGGAAATGTCTGAAAGTTGATTCCCTGCATCTTAATGTTCGTCCTGTTGAATCAGATTCTCCCCGACAACAACAGGAAAGCTAAAAGCAGCGCCGTCACCAGCAGAACTCCAGAAATCAGACCGATGCGGATCCAGGGAATCTGCTGATCTGAGAACTGATGATCCCGCTGACCTGACCACAAACAGCACACTTTAATCTCTGCATCTGATGTAAATCTGCAATGTTTATTTTGCTAGCACACATTGTTAGTCTTAAAGGGGAGCTATTATGTCTCTTTTTACAAGATGTAAAATAAGTCTCTGATGTTTCTAGAGTGTGTATGTGTGTGTGTGTGAAGTCTCAGCTCAAAATACCACACAGATAATGTTCTCTAACTCTCTGAAGCTGACCCTTTTAGGCCTTGATCCACATTGTGGCGTTTTGGTGACTGTCGCTTTAAATTCAAATGAGATTGTGCTCTTTCATGAAAAGGGCGGAGCTACAAATGCATTTGCATCAGCATAGTGGCAGCTCCAAAATAGGACTAATGCTATCAGTGCTGGTCAGATCTGCATGTTGTCGTTGGTCAGTGTGTGCTTAATGCTTCTGTCAGTCGATGTCGCTGTTGATTTGTGCTTCATCTAAAACTCCACATCTATAATCCTTTTAGTCTATGCTGACATTATCTTCAGCAGCTGAATCACTCTACAGACGGCTGCTTCACACTCAGGGATGCTGTTTATGCAAATGAGCAAGTGATGGTCACTAGTGGGCGGGGCTTTCCCCTCTGATTGACATTCCTTCATCAAAGTTTTTCTGTAGACTGTGTTTGTCAAGTCTGATTAGAAGAACAAATACAATTAAGGCTGGATAGATAATGGTAAAAATAAACCAGCTTTTATTCAGTGGATTCACCTGCACTGAATTACAGATTAACAATGTGTGCTAGAAAAATAAACATTGTACAATTTTTATCTCAAGCAAACTTTAAATACTGATAAATCATTAGAGAAAAAAGTAAATACCACTGACCGGAAACTGTGCCTGGTAATAACGTATCGGTCATCCCTAGGAGAGATTAAAAGAAAGAAAAAACATATAGATCAGATGTTAGTTTAAAAACACGGCCACTATAAAGACACTATAAAGCAGTGACGCTCAACCCCGTTCCTGGAGATCAACCTTTCTGCAAAGTTCAGCTCCAACCCTGATCAAACACACCTGAACAGCACGTGATAATTACAGGCAGGTGTGTTTGATATGGGTTGCTACTGAAATCTGCAGGAAGGTCGATCGCCAGGAAAAGGGTTGGTCACGTCTGCTATAAAGCATTACAGTTGAAGTCAGAATTATTAAATCCCCTGAATTATTAGCCCCTCTGTTTATTTTTTTTCCCCACTTTCTGTTTAATGGAGAGCAGATTTTTTCAATGCATTACTAAACATAATAGTTTTAAAGGGTCACGAAACACCAGAACACATGTGTTGAGCTGTTGACAGTGGTATATGTGTCCCACACTGCTAAAAACACTATTAGGACACCTATATTTCACTAAAAAGTGTAAATTGGTTGTTTTTGCGTTATTTCAAGCAAATTCGTACTTCCGGTTTGAAACGAATTTTTGAAGCTGCGTCACGGTCATGACATAATAGCGTGTATTCCAGCGTGCAGACTGGACGTCTGTGCCAGAGTGTGTCTTATTACGTCTTACAGTGTGCTGCATTAATGCATGAGTAAGGCTTGGTTCAAACCAATCAGCACGCTCTATTGTGCATCTTCATTAATATTCATTACTGTCACAGTGTTTAGACGACAGAGACGCCACGTTGTGTTGGCAAAACAAGTGAAGTGTTGCTTTTATAGTTTTGTTTTCATTTTCTCTCTGTGAGAGCGCAGCTGGACTCACGTGTGGATTAACAGTGTATGCGACGCTCGACAACAATAACTTACGTGTCTAAGGAGGATTATTGTTTACCTGAGAGCTGTTCTCATCTGCAAACGCTGAGATCCGGATTCGCTTGTAGTCTCCTCTTAATAAAGACGCGGCTCTAGTTGCTGGTGATTGTCCTGTCTCTACAGATTTGGTAAGTGAGCGAGCAGTGCTCTTTGTTTATTCAGTTTGTTCGTATCGAACTAAGTTAACTATTGCACCGAGTGTAAACATGTTAGCACCACAACCAAACTTTAACTTCGTGTAGGGTTTTCACGGCATTTAGTGACCGGAATAACACACGCGGCTTTCTGACGCTACCTGCCGTGTGCATCTAAATTTCCGGGAAATGCGGAGGGTTTTTTCCTCTCATTCGCCGTGCGGTATCAAACATTGCATGTAAAATACACGCTTAGAGCAGCTCCTCGAATCAAATATCTCGTTTGTCGCGAGGGGGATGAATGAATTCCCTGAATGAAAGAGCCAAACTGCAGTTAAAGTCCACCACATGTAGGTTAAACACCATCACTTTCTCCTGTGTGTTTATTTTGACTCTGAAACTCGCGCGTGACCAAATAGACACTCCCACACCCTCCCACTTTAGTTCCTCCGACACTCCCCCCTAAACAGAGCTGGACACGCCCACTTTTTTGACTTTTTCCAAAGTAGAGGTGTGAAAACACCCTGCTGAAACGAGGGGGTTTCCTGGCCCTTTAATAACTCATCTCTAATAACTGATTTCTTTAATCATTGTCATGATGACAGTAAATAATATAAGACTAGATATTCTTCAAGACACTTCTATACAGCTTAAAGTGACATTTAAAGGGTTAACTAGGTTAATTAGGGTAAAGTTAGGGTAATTAGGCATTGTATAACAGTGGTTTGTTCTGGAGACAAAAAATTAAAAAATTTATTAAAAATATTTTTAAAAATTAAAATACTGCTTTTATTCAAGCGAAAATTAATCAAATAAGACTTTCTTCTAAAGAAAAAAAAAACTATAGGACATACTGAGAAAAAATCCTGAATCTGTTCAACATTATTTGGGAAATATTTGGGGGGAAAAAATCATAATAATTTTGACTTTAACTGTATGTATGTGTTTGTTCAGCTAAAATAAAGCAGAAGTCTGGGCTTGGGGTCATAATGAAATATCAATAATTAATAAGGCATGTATTGAGCAGCACTAACCGTGACTGTGTGAGATTGTGTGCGGGTCAGTGTCAGTTGCGCTGGTGCTTTTCTCAGTGTTTCTCTCTGTGCTGCCGTTGTGAGTGTGTGTGTTGGCTTCGTATGCTGTGTGAGCTGGCAGCGTGTTGTTGGGTTCAGTCTGAGTGCTTGTGGCATATGTATCTGTAGCATATGTGTCTGTGGCGTTTGTATATGTGGTATATGAATCTGTTGCATTTATATCTGTGGTATTTGTATCATTGACATATGAATCTGTTCCATTTGTATATGTGGTATATGAAGCTGTGGTGTTTGTATCTGTGGTATATGTATCATTGACATATGTATATGTGGCATATGAATCTGTGGCGTTTGTATCTGTGGTATTTGCATCATTGACAAATGTATCTGTGGCATATGTATCTGTTTCATATGTATCTGTAGCATATGTAGAGGCTGCTGCTGTGCTGTCAGTCTCTGTGTCTGACAAACTGGAAGGAAAATCTGTGATGGCCGGGAGACCTGAAAACACAGCTGAGAGAGAAGGAGAAAGAGAGAGAGAGAGAGACTAAAGTAAGGACAAAAGTATCTTTAGCAGAAAATATATCTAAAAAATAGTTTTTGAAACAAATGAAGACAGCAGAAGTCAACTAGATATTAAAAATTGAGGACAAACTTTATGGTGGCTTGAAAAGCAGAGTCTGAAAGTTTGAAGGGGTTTTAAAGTGTAAATAGCATGTTGGTATGATTCTAGCTTGAATAAGCATGTTACTAGCATGAATTAGCATGTTACTAGCATGATTCTAGCAAAAATTAGCATGTTACTAGCATGAATTAGCATGTTACTAGCATGATTCTAGCAAAATTAGCATGTTACTAGCATGAATTAGCATGTTACAAGCATGAATCAGAATGTTATTAGCATGATTTAACATGTTACTAGCATGTTTTAGCATGTCACTAGCATGAATTAGCATGTTTCTAGAATGAATTAGCATGTTACTAGCATGTTTTTAGCATTAATTAGCATATTACTAGCATAATTCTAATATGAATTAGCATGTTGTTAGCAAGTTTCTTGCATTAACTTGCATGCTACGAGCATGATTCTAGCATGAATTAGCATGCTACTAGCATGATTCTAGCATGAATTAGCATGTTACTAGCATGATTCTAACATAAATTAGCATGTTGTTAGCATGATTCTAGCATGAATTAGCATGTTACTAGCATGATTCTAGCATGAATTAGCATGCTGTTAACATGATTCTAGCATGAATTAGCACATTACTAGCATGATTCTAGCATGAATTAACATGTTACTAGCATGAATTAGCATGTTGTTAGCATGAATTAGCATGTGCTAGCATGACTAGCGTGTCATTAGCATGTTTCTAGCAAGATTAGCATGTTAAAACTACTAGCATGTGTTAGAACAGCTAGTCATAGTTTTCAAAACAGTTGCTAGGGTGCTGAAATTGGTTGCTAGAGAGTGGCTAGTAAGTCTAAAGGTCATCAGTGATTGGCTGCTGGCTAGACTGAGTTGAATAAGGCCTGACTCTAGTCTGTAGGACAGTCTGATGCAGAGTTATGAGCTCACAAAGGTTGACTCAATGTTAAGTCAATGGCAGTCTTTTACAATGGAAGTCTATGGACAGTTGCTAGGGCGCCACAAGTGGTTGCTAGGGAGTGGCTAGTAAGTTAAAAAGTCATCAGTTATTGGCTGCTGGCTAGACTGAGTTAAATGAGCCCAGTTAATAGTCTGTAGGACAGTCTGATGCAGAGTTATGAGCTCACAAAGTTTGACCCAATGTTAAGTCAATGGGAATTTTCTGGGTCGTTTTTGGGAAAACCCAAAGTCGGATCAGTTAGAAAAGACATAGCAACCCGAGTCAGACCAGTTTGAAGGTTTGAGGAAAGTTTGAAGTATGAAGCTTGAAAGGTTTAGGAGGAGATGCACTTCAAAACTAGTCTCAGAAGAAAGAAGTTTAAGTGAGATAACAGTATGTTGGCTTTTCAAGCCACCATAATAATTAATTTAGCCTGACATGTTTACAGCTCCGAAATATTTGAAATGTCTCTCAAAATAAAATATATTGAGCTCAAAAATGACATTTAAAAATAATATATTTTAGAGCAGAAATCACAATACCGTGATATTTTTATCCAAGTTCATCATACCGTCAGTATCTTAAACCAGCCCATGCCCAGTGTCCGTGTATCTGTGTTTGCACTCGGTGAAGAGCGGTGAACTGATGACCTTCACGGCCAATCACAGTCATTTCTGTTGAGCACTGGCGAACAGTTTAAGAACGCTCAGTGGTGCTTGATAGTTAGCGGGAAATGGACATTTTTAAAACTTCAGTACCGACAGAACACTATAACAGACAACACGAGGTGTGCTACAGAGGACTGCGGTGTTTCATCACTCACCGGGTTACATAGGCTGAAGCAGAGAAGCCTAGGAGGACACTTATGCCGAGTTCAGACTGCATGATTTTCACAGTAGTCGTGTCACAGATGTTTTCACACTGCATGACTATCTGGGCTGGCGTTTCGTCGCTGCTTTGTTTACACTGCAAGATGGATCGACGACATGGACATTCACATTGCATGACTTTACTATAGGAAGAATCGCCGACAACTTCGTCCAAACTACGTCTCACAGCCAAAAACACGTCGTATATCTTTTGTTATTAACTACATAACGAGAAAGAAGCCTTTAATGGGGTAGAACATGTACATGTTTGCTCACCTGGGTTTAAAGGGAAGCCATTTCTCCTTAACGTTGATAATAAACGAATTTCTTTCTGTATGAAATGTCAAACAGACACGGTTGCTCCTGAGTCCTGTCAAACCTCCACTAGTTTTTCCTCCATTTCGTGGGTCCAAATAAACCGAAAATGAGCGCTTTTAACTTCTCCCCCAGCCTCCCGCTGGCCTGCAGCAGGTATACACACACGCACACACACACACACACACACACACACACGCACACACACAAGTGAATGCCGCTCTCTCATTGGCTGTAGGCGATCGCTGATGTTATTTTCAGTCAAAACTCAATTCAATTCCGACAGCTCCAGATATTCAGCACGCCAAATATCTCACAGGCATCGGCGATTCTCTCAGATCGCGTCTTTGATCGTTCATACTGTGTGATTGTCACTCACGCGCACGGGCAGCGATTTGCCTGTGATTTCAGGCATTTGTCTGCGATTTCTCAAAACCTGTCGACGAGCCAAAATCAGGGCTAAAATCACGCAGTCTGAACTAGGCAATAAGCGTGAAACTCTTAAGAGATTGTGATGTTGTTTGATGCCTAATCTGCTTTTATTTGTTCAAATTAAACTGAACTGAGTGATATTAAAGTGATGTTTACACCACATCTGCACTTTGAAATCTCAGCAACAGCTGGAGGTTTGTAGTCCACGGCATGTTGCTGCAATGTTTACAGTGCTGGTCCTATACTTCCGGGTTTCTTCCCATTGTAGCGTTGCTTTCGTGTTTTAAAATGGTGGCCGTGTGAAATAAGCGTATTAAAGCTTTATTTGTAAGACTTATGTTGATTTTTGGATCAAATTTCCCTTTCAGCACATCCGTACCCCAGACAGTGAGTGCGTGTCTCTCCGGGAATCCGCTCTGTAGGTCTCCATAATCCGAGATCTTGTATCGGCACTGATAATCCCCCTGATCAAACGCTCTGACCGACGAGATGCCCAGAGAGAAGATCCCGCGGCTGATGTCCTGCTGGTCTGGCAATGTGATGATGCTGCTGTACTTGTCCAGAATCTCCATCTGTCCAGAGCTCAAGCGCAGGATCACTCGCTCGTCTTTAACCCACTGGATGGTGATGTCCTCATAGGGTTTGTTTTTGGGAATATTACCGAAGCAGTTGAGCGTGACATCATCACCTTCATTCGACTCCACGTGATCTATGGGAGTCTCTAGAGCTGAACAAACACAAGAGAGAGAACGAGACAGACTTTGACTTTTGAAAGGCCATTTATTTATTTAATCAGCAGATGTGTTTGTTGTGTATGATGTGAAACATGATATTTAACCCAGGTGAGTGTGGGTGCCAGCAGAGGAAGTCTTGGGCTGTGGACAATGTGAAACATGTATTGTTCTCTGTTAAGTCCACGTTTACTGGCTTTCCCACATCCGGTAGAGTTACAGTGTGGTGAAGCCTCAAAGAAAGATACCACCCAGACTGCTGATGCCCAGAGTGAAACATTGTTGGGATCAGGGATGGTTTGGGCTTCAATGTCATGTCATGTCATTTTCATCCATTTATCCGGGCCGGGTCGCGGGGGCAGCAGTCTTAGGAGAGAAACCCAGACCTCCCTCTCCACAGACACTTCCTCCAGCACCTTCGGGGGAATCCCGAGGCGTTCCCAGGCCAGCCAAGAGAAATAGTCCCTCCAGCGTGTTCTGGGTCTTTCCTGAGGCCTCCTCCCGGTGAGACATGCCTGGAACACCTCCCTAGGTAGGCATCCAGGAGGCATTCGAATCAGATGCCCGAGCCTCCTCAGCTGACTTCTCTCGATGTGAAGCAGCAGCGGCTCTACCCCGAGCTCCTCCCGGGTGTCAGAGCTCCTCACCCTAGTTAGAAGGGTGCACCCTGCCACTATGTGAAGGAAACTCATTTCAGCCGCTTGTATCCAGGATCGTGTCCTTTCGGTCATGACCCAAATCTCATGACCATAGGTGAGAGTAGAAACATAGATTGACCAGTACATCGAGAGCTTTGCCTTTCGGCTCAGCTCCTTCTTTACCACAATGGACCGGTACATTGACCGCATTACTGCTGCCGCTGCACCGATCCGCCTATCATTCTCATGTTCCATCCTTCCCTCACTCGTGAACAAAACCCCAAGATACTTGACCACAGTAAGAGACCTATCCCTGACCCTAAGGCGCAGGGAGGCGACCCTCTCGTTCACCGGTGAAAACTCTAACACATGGTGGCTAAGTTGGGGAGCTATAAGTAAGGCCACACCAGCCCGCCACCTCTCACTGTGGGCAACTCAAGAGTAGAAGAAAGTCCAGCCCTTCTCAAGAAGTTGAGTGGAGGTGAGCCCAACTATCTCTAGTTGGTACCGTTCCACCTCCTGCACAAGCTCGGGCTCCTTCCCTCTCAGTAAGGTGACATTCCATGTCCCAAGAGCCAGTTTCTGTGCCCGATGGTCAGTTTGTCATAGTCCTAACCTTCAACCACCACTCAGTCCACAATGCACTGGCCACTTACGACTCCCCCTGTTGGTGGTGGGCCCGCAGAAGGATGGTCCTACTTCGCTCCTTAGGGCTAAGCCCGGCCAGGTTCCATGGGAAAAAACCCAGGCACCAGGCGCTTGCATATGAGCCCCTACCCCAGGCCTGGCTCCAGGGTGGGGTCCCGGCTGCGCCATACCGGGCAACTTCACGGTCCTTGATGTTTTTGTACTCATAAGACCTTTTTGCCTTGGGAAACCCTCCATTAGCCCCAGACAACATAGCTCTTAGGATCACTCAGGCACTCAAACCCCTCCACCACGATAAGGTGGAGGTCCATGGAGGAGTTTAGGCTTAAATATATCATGGCATTCCCTAGGCCCAATTCTTGTGTTAGATGGGCACTGGGTCACTGCCAAGCACTACCAAACCATTTTGTCAAACCATGTGACCAAATGGATCAAACAGTGCATCCTGAAGGCGGTGGCATGTATCAGGATGATAGTACATCAATACACACGGCAAGACTGGTGATTTGACTTTGATGGGCATGAATGTGAAGTTTAACATCTCCCATGGCCTGCACAGTACCCAGAACTAAATATTATTGAGCAACTTTGGGGTGTTTTGGAGGAGTGAGTCAACATTTTCCTCTGCAAAAAGAGCGGCTCAAAATCTCTCTGGCCGCTGTGCAGGATGCATGTCTGTCATTTCCAAGACCAACTGATGCTGTATTAGCCACAAAAGAGGTGCGACACCATACTAATGCATTATTGTGCTCTAAAACCAGGCCTTCGAGTTTCATTGTCCAGCCCCTGTATAAGCTAGAACTAGACTATGCATTTACAAAAACAGATATCAGTACTTAAAATGAATGCAAAAATGGCTTACACTTTATAATAACAAGGTTTCATCAGTTAATGCATTTACTGACATGAACTAATAATCAACAATACTTGTACAGCATTTAATCATACTTCAACGCAACCTAATGCATTGTGAAAATCCAAATTTACGCTTGTTAACATTAGTTGATGCACTGTGAGTTAACGAACAACTCTATTTCCATTAACTGGGGTAAATAAAGATGAATAAGTCCTGAAGCAATTGTTTACGTTAGTAAATACATCACTAATACTACCTCATTGTAAAGTGACACCTAAAAATGACCCAATAATTATGTTGTTTCTTGTGGTACTTACTCATCACATACAGTAAGACAGAGCAGATGGGTATCGTTCCCTTCCACAGACACTCGTAAATCTCTCCATCGTTCAGCATCACGTCTGTCAGGATGATGGAGAAATCTTGAGTCACTGCCGGATCTGTGATGAAGTTCACCCGGTCTTCAAAACCTCTGCCGATGCTCAGTTTCTCTCCATTCAGAGAGAGGACGTCTTTCCCAAGGGCCTCCCAGTAAACCTGCAGCTCGTCCGCTGGGAAACCAGAACCATTGCAGGGCAGAACCACAGACTCTCCCAGAAACACCTGCAGCTCGGCCGTCTGGAGGAACTGGCCAACACCCACTGCAGCCCGAAAGACGACAGCAGTCAACACATTCATTCACTTCTTTGAATATGAATGAATATGGAGCAGTATTCATGCCACAATTCTGTGTTTAAAGCATGCAAATTCACTTGTTGCATGCATGTTAATAATTCTGCATGCAAAAGATCATATTTTAAGCATGCAAAATTACTTGTTGCATACAAATAAACAATTTTGTGTGCAAAAGATCATGTTTTGCGGAATGCAAATTGGCTTGTTGCATGCACACTAACAATTTGGGTGTGCAAAAGATAATTTTTTGAGTGTGCAAAATGACTTGTTGCATGCGTGTTAATAATTCTGTACGGAAAAGAGCGTGTTTTGAGCATGCAAAATTACATGTTGCATGCAAGTTAACAATTTTGAGTGCAAAATATGATATTTTGAGAATGCAGATTGGCTTGTTGCATGCACATTAACAATTCTGTGTGCAAAAGATCATGTTTTGAGCGTGCAAAATTGACGTTGCACGTGTGTTAATAATTCTGCATGCAAAAGAACGTGCTTTGAGCATAGAAAATTACTTGTTGCATGTGAGTTAACAATTCTGTGCACACAGGTTTATGTTTTGAGCACATAAAATTAACTGTTACATGTGTGTTAATAATTTTGTGTGCAAAAGATCATGTTTTGAGCATGCAAATTACCTTGTTGCATGACAGTTAATGATTTTAGGAAAAAAATATAATATTTTAAGAATGCAAAATGGCTTGTTGCATGTGCGTTAATAATTCTGCACACAAAAGATCCTGTTTTGAGCATGCAGAATGACTTGCTGCATGCAAGTTAACAATTTTGTGCGCAAAATATCATGGTTAGAGAATGCAAATTGGCTTGTTGCATGCACATTAATAATTCTGTGACCAAAATATCATGTTTTGAGCGTGCAAAATGACTTGCTGCATGCACTTTAATAATTCTTCATGCAAAACATCATGCTTTGAGCTTGCAAAATGACTTGTTGTAAGTAAAAAAAACTTTTCTGCGTGCAAAATATCTAGTTTTGAGCATGCAAATTGACTTGATGCATTTGCATTTGTTATTATTATTTTCATTTGAATAAAAAGTAAAAAAATAAGACAGCTAAATAAATTAATTAATGAATGTTGGGTCCCATAGCTGGACTCCACCGCCGCTGAAGAGTAAAGTTAAACTCTCATAATATTTCAAAAATTGTATTATTTATTAATGATCTGCAGGAACCTGCCAAGTTCCAACACCCACATAAATCTGCAAAACAGTGTTTAACACTTTAAACCTCAATCAGATTTAAAAAAAAAAGTGGAGGATGAGTTAACTACCACAGGTTTTTTCAGTTTGGGATGAACTGTATATCTTTGAGAATTCCCAAACACACTTCATAAAGATAAAACTCAGCAATTAGTAAATATAGCAACATATCAGCAAACATCCAGAAACTAAACACAGAGAAATCCATCACTTACCCCTGAGGGCTACAGTAAATATGAACACAGTCCAGAGATTATTCATGTCCTCTCAGAAAACCTGGAATATGTATTAAAATAATAATAATTAGGTTACACTTTATTTTAAGGCGTCCTTAATACACTGAAACTATTCATCTTACTACAAGGTACATTATGCGAGGACTAAGTCTACAGCAGTTGCATGTATTTATTGTAATTACAGTAACACTTGATGATAATAATGTTGTATTTGTTCATGTTAATGCATTGAACTAACATGAACAAACAATGAACAGTACATTTCTGACAGTATTAATTCATGTAAGTTAACATGAGTCAATGTAAATACAGATGTTCATTGTTAGTTCATGTTAGCTCACTGTGCATTAACTAATGTTAACAAGCACGAGTTTGGATGTTAATAATGCATTGACCTATGCATTAAACTATGATGAATAAATGCTGTACAAGTATTGTTCATTATTAGATCATGCTAGAAAATACATTAACTAATGAAACCGTATTGTAAAGTCTGACCATAATCACTATAGTAAGTACATGGAACATGTAACAAGGACACCTTACTGTAAAAGTAATACATGAGACGTGCAAATTTGGGTTTCTGCATCAATTGACATCAAATTAAAATTATAATATATTTATAAAAATCATTAAAAAAGTGACTACACTTAAAAGTTTCAGAAATATCCAACAATTAAAATATGGGTAAACTAACATTTGATATTAATTCAGCATAAAATACATGTTTATGCACAAATAAAACAAATTTATTCTTATTAATGTGCCGAATATAGTGATTTAAAGCTTAGTCGCAAAGAATAAAGACTTCAAATGATCGTTTATTACTATTTTAAGGCTGAAATGTGACCCTTAAATAGTCTTTCAACAAGATCTAAATATGCCTGACGTGACTTTGGGACATAGTATGTAACAATTAATTAATGACTGGCTTATGACCAGCCTATTATTAAGATATGAACTGTTTATTAGCACTAATAAAGCATGCTCCTAATCCTACCCAATACCTAAAATAAACTACTACCTTACTAACTATTAATAAAAAGATAATTATTCGTATATTAAGCTGAATGTCTTAGTTATTGACTTGTTAATAGCGTGAATCTTAAATTGATCAAAAATTGTAATGTATGCATCAATAAAACCTTAAGCTGCCAAATAGTAATCATGTTCTGTAATGGGGTGGGTGTTATTTAGCTTATTTTTATTATAATTTAAACACATTTTTATTTTATTAGTAATTTTAGTACTTATTTTTAAGTCTTAGTTAATGGTTTGTTATTAGTGTGAATCTAAATATTTAATGTATGCGTTTATAAAACCGTACGCTTCCTAATAATAATCGTGTTCTGTGAAATGGGCATGTGTTGTTGAGCACGTGGCAGAGGGTTTTGAGTGATGGGCGATCAGCCAATGAGCTCGCGGTAAAGCTGCACCTCTGCCACTCCCACAAATACTTGTGCAGCTTTATTTAACAGTGCTGACCAATGTCAATCACAGTGAGCCTGAAACCAGAGCTGCACACACACACTCCACATTGCAAACACACACTCCCCACACACACAGTGATTTAACATGCTTCTTACAGTTACCAGTTGAACAATATATTAATTTGAATGAATTTGAATATTCAACAGGTTATTTAAATATGATTATTTTTTTATTTTGAACGTAATTATTTGAGTTTTAATTATTATTTGCTCCATCAGTTCATCTATGAAGCACGTGCAGATTCAAGACTTCATTGCTTGTTAAAGTAATGAGACACCAAAGTTATTTTGGTACATTAGTAGATATTTTAGTATCCCCAATACACCTTTATGATGCATATTCATGTTTTGAATTAGGTTTAATTTCATTTTTCCCTCTTTTAAATTTTTTAACGATTCTGTATATTTTCTTAGTATGTTTTATGGTTATATTTAACGTGGATTTTTTTTTATAAACATTTAAATACACTTTTATTTTGATAGTCATTTTAGTATTTCAAATTTTATTTAATTTTTTTAAGTTTTATTATGATTGTGTCTGAATTTATTTGGGAAAAAAATGTCAAAACAACACACAAAAAATTAAGAAAACTTAGTACTGACCTGTTTGTCTGCTTAATTTGTATAAATGAAGGCACATCATATGTTGTTTGTTGTACAATATGTGGGTTATAGTGTGCTTTATTTATATATTTATTATTATTTTATACATTTCTCAGCATAATTGAGTACAGCTTATTTTGAAAATTAATATTTTTCTCCAATGCAATGTATTCTGGTGCATTTAATCAAAACAGATTTATTAAATAGATATTTTTATTAAAATAATATTTTAGTCACTAAGCATATTTAGAAATTGAAAGATAATACAATTAAATTCAGGCGAAATATTGCTCAAAAAAATTACAAACTACAAAATTTCAACCATTTTTTTTCTTTTGCTTCTCTTGATTTTTCCTCTTTGATAAATTTGCATTTAATATTTTTCTGTAACGTATAAATTTGGCTGTACTAGTTTTAAGACCGTTATTGTAAGTTATTTTGTTAGATGAGCTCCAGATTTGGCTTCAGTATTGACTAATCTAATGTATGTGCACACATATAATTTTGTATTAAAAAATATGAATTTAAAAGAGAGATCTGTGAGGGGTGTGAGCATATATAATGAGCACTGTATGTTGTTTATGAACATCATTTCTTTATGCACATCATATACTGTTTGTTGTACAATATGTGGGTTATACTGTAGTGTGGTTTATTTTTTTTATTAATTGTTTTGTACTGTTATATTATGTTTATTATATATTTTAGTGTATGTGTGTGCATGTCCTGATCCTCCAGGTTGGGGGTTGAGCATTGGGCTAACAACCCACATAATAAAAAACTAGATGTTACGCAACACCAACATGGTGCAGCTAAATATCAACTTCGATATAATCGGCCCTGGGAGTGAGAATATATTTGTATTAGTTTTTTATTTGTACTGTCATTTTCTCTTTTATTTTTGTTTGTTTAACTGTCATAAAATGTAATAAAAAATCTTTAAAAAATAAAAATAAACTCATTTTTAAATTCACATTTTAAAACTGTTGAGAATAAAAAAAGCCATCGGTTTATTTCCATTGTGGTTCTTGATATATATATATATATATATATATATATATATATATATATATATATATATATATATATATATATATATATATATATATATATATATAGGTCGCCACAGTGGAATGAACCGCCAATTATTCCAGCGCAGCAAACACAGTGAATATTTACACAGCGAATGCCCTTCCAGCTGCAACCTAGTACTGGGAAACACCCAA
The DNA here is from genome assembly GCF_049306965.1 of Danio rerio. Lineage (NCBI taxonomy): Eukaryota > Metazoa > Chordata > Actinopteri > Cypriniformes > Danionidae > Danio > Danio rerio. Next base: position 2,021,624 of record NC_133176.1, read on the forward strand.
ACACTCACTTTCACACACTACGGTCAATTTAGCTTACCCAATTCCTCTACAGCGCATGTGTTTGGACTGTGGAGGAAACCGGAGCACCCAGAGGAAACCCACGCCAAAACGAGGAGAACATGCAAACTCCACACTGAAACGCCAACTGACCCAGCCGGAACTCGAACCAGAGACATTCTTGTTGTAAGGCAACATTCCTAACCACTGAGCCACCTTGTAGCCATATAATAAAATTTTAAATGACTGCTTACTTATTGTATGTAGTTTTAAATAAAATTATTACTCCACTCATTATTGTTTTTATTACTATGAATTATAATAATAATAATAATAATAATAATAATAATAACAATAATTAATATTAGAGTGATTTCTGGAGGATCATGTGACTGAAGACTGTAGTAAGCTGAAAATACATGAATAAATGATTAAATTAAATTATAAACTACTGTTGAACAGTTTTAGTGCAATAACATTTCACAATTTTAAAGTATTTTTGATTAAATAAACGCAGCATCGGTGAGCAGGAGAAGCTCAAATAAGCTTAAATAAATGCATTAATTTAAAAATCGTACTGACACCAAACTTTTGACCAATAGTGTATATATTAAATAAATATATACTTACTGCCAGGGCCATTGATATCGAAGTTGATATTAAGCTGCACCATGTTGCATATATACACACACACACACACAAACACACACACACATAGGAGGTTACTTTGGAAATGTAATAGATTACAGATTACAAATTACCCTATTTAAAATAAGTTACACTACTTTTCGATTACTTTAAAAATAGTAAACTAATTACATTTGATACCTTTTTGATGATTTTTAAGTTTCTAATGGACATTTACAACTGAATCATTTTTAAGCGTTTAAACCGAGGACATGTTCCCCCCGGGATTTATGCCTGCGGGTGCGCCGCGAATCAAAAGCATCAGAACAGCAGCGCTTTAATAAATGGCCTAAGCAGAAGGCATCGTGCATATCAAAAACAGGCAAAGCAACAGATTAATCTTATTCAACATATACCAGATTTAAAAACAATTATTTTTAGATGTAACCCCATTCAAAATCTTTAACATTTTCACAAGTCACTGTAATTTAATTACACATTTATTCTCAGTAACTGTAATGAATTACTGTTACTTTTATTTTGTAATTAAATTACATAACGCCGTTACATATAACTAGTTACACCCCAACACTGTACATATTTTTGTAACACTTTAAATACACATCTACTAGTTCAACTTACTAACGTGATCTGAGTGATATAGTTTCAATATAGGCATTAGTTAAAGCACTAAAAGTGAACAAGAACCAACAGTTAACGCTAACAAATATGAATAAATACTGTGAATAGAAGCAATGGATGGTTCATATTAGTAAACACATTATGAGCCAATATTTTAGCATCACCCAATTAAATTTCTCTATTAAAACCTCCATGCATTTGCTTAATTAACACTTTAGAATATCAGTCCATTAGTTAATGCATTTACTAACATCAAGTATGAATAATGTTGTGCAGCATTTATTAATCAGTTCAACATATTCCAATGCATTATTATTCAAATCTGAAATCACGCTTGATAACATTAGTTGATGCACAGAGTTAATATGAACATTTCCAAACATGAATAAATACCATAATAGATGCATCCCTAATGGTTTGCTCATGTGAGTATATACATGAACTCATGGAGCACTGTATTAAAGTGTTAATCTTAAATACTTGCTAAAATCAAACCAAACAAAAGCCCACCGAACACTGAGATGTGACTATATTATAGTTAAATATAACACAGTATGTTTGTACTTACAGTGTGGTGTGCTTATGCGAGCGTCTGTCTTCATTCATTGACGGCTGCTCTTCCTCATGTCCTGCAGGTCTGGAGCTGCTGCACATGTTGCTGTATGTTTAGGGCTCAAGATGACATGAGTGTTAAAATACCACCTGATGCAACAATATCAGCACATGGGGAACAGTAACACACACCATGCTGCGTTTGCATGCCTTTAGCGGATTACACATGACCATGCTCATTTCTGTCCTCTCTTTTTGTTCTTACTCATGCACTGAATACATTATTAATTGGATTTACGACATTTGTTTTTAGCTAAGTGGTTGCAAACAATTGATATAGGCGGAATTTAAACAAATTAAAAGTAGTAGTGTTCTTAATCCGTTTCAATTCAGCCCGTATTAATTGCCTGCATCGACTTAGCTTAAAACAAATGTAGTAAATGCACTGAATCATCTCGTTCAGCGTATGTTTGAGTATTCTGAATGTATATAAAGCAGTGGCTGTGAAACATTAGACTCGTGGCACACATGGATCCGCTTCTGGATGAATTTCCTGGCTCCATTACAAGCATTTACACCTCAATCACTCCAAGAAACTCCAGCGCTATTTTAAGCTTGCGGTACAATTCACTGATTTACAGTTCATGAGGAACAATAACACTGAGATCATGCAGCAACGACCAGCTGCTTTTCATCTAAATTAATGATGCATTTAGATTTAATCATGCAACAAAACATGTTCAGATGTGAATCGCTCTTTATTAAGTTGAAATCTGACTAGATCCTGTATATAAAGGTTACAATTTTTAAGTACACAATTAATATTGAAATTTATATAAACATACACACTCACTGGCCACTTTATTAGGTACACCTTACTAGTAGCGGGTTGGATCCCCTTTTACCGTCAGATCTGCCTTAATCCTTCGTGTCAGAGATTCAACAAGCTACTGGAAATATTCCTCAGAGATTTTGCTCCATATTGACATGATAGCATCACACAGTTGCTGCAGATTTGTCGGCTGCACATCCATGATGCCAATCTCCCGTTCCACCACATCCCAAAGCTGCTCTATTGGATTGAGCTCTGGTGACTGTGGAGGTCATTTGAGTACAGTGAACTCATCGTCATGTTCAAGAAACCAGTCTGAGAAGATTCAGGCTTTATGACATTATGGTGCGTTATCCTGCTGGAAGTAGCCATCAGAAGATGGAGACACTGTGCTCATAAAGGGATGGACATGGTCAGCAACAGTACTCAGGTAGGCTGTGGCGTTGATGCTCAATTGGTACTAATGGACCCAAAGAGTGCCAAGAAAATCTCCCCCACACCATTACACCCCCACCACCAGCCTGAACCGCTGATACAAGGCAGGATGGATCCATGCTTTCATGTTGCTGATGCTAAATTCTGACCCGATCATCTGAACATGGCAGCAGAAATGGAGACTCATCAGAGCAGCAACGTTTCTCCAATCTTCTATTGTCCAGTTTTGGTGAGTCTGTGTGAATTGTAGCCTCAGTTTCCTGTTCTTAGCTGACAGGAGCGGCACCCAGTG
>NC_133176.1:2037500-2070000 GCF_049306965.1 Danio rerio
TGTAGACAGATAACTTATATAGGTGGAGAGATACACATACGGTCAGACAGCTATACAGACAGAGAAATTGTACACGGTTAACTGTAGTATTTCTCCTCTTTGACCTGTGTGTGCTGTTGTTTGAGTCGGTCAGTGTGCAGCAGCTCCTCCCGCAGTAAAGCTCCGGTTTTCGGTTCTTCTCGGAGTTTCTCGTCTGGACCCGCGGCTGAGCTCTTTCTACCATCCTCCTGTATTAAAGCCCTCTTCTTCGGGCTGCTGTAGGTGTTCTCGATGCTAGCGAACGGGTTTCTCCGCTTGACTCCGCCGTTACCGCGTCCCGGAGCGGTGAGCAGCGGCCCCGGGGAAAACGGCCGGAGCCCGGATAGCGCTGGACTCGACACTTTCCCGCCTGGTCCTTCACTCCGCGCCCGCTGCCTCCGCATGCGCAGCACCTCGGACGGTTTCTTGAAGCTGGGAGAGTAGCAGCCGAGCTCCGCCATCGTGATGCAGTTGGTAGTTTTACGGCTGTGAAGCGGAACCGGCGCGCGGTGCTGCTGCAGCTGCTGCTTCGCGCTCTTGTTTTGTTCTCAACGGAACTCTCAAAATTTCGCGCGGAGAGGATCTGCGTCAGCTCGTTGCGTGATGACGCTGATAAAAGCGCTGGCGTAGAGAAGCAAAACACCCGACAAATGTAAAGTCTCTGCAGTTTCTTATTTCATTCTGTAAAGTATTATAAAACAGTCGAATAAATAAATAATTATCACCACTCGTGTTCAATTAATCAAACAAAATCACTGTAGTTATTATTATTATTATTATTATTATTAACAATAAATGGTAAACAATAAAGGTCTTAAAAAATAAACAATATTTCATAGATAAATAAAAAAAACAATATAAAACTACATGATTTTAGACATGATAGAACTGATACTCATATTTCAATAATTATTGTAATAATTTATTTACATTTAAATAATGTATAGTTTTATTATGATTATGATTTTGATTATGATGATTATTATTATTTTATTATTATTATTATTATTATTATCATCATCATTATTATATTTATTATTATTATTATTATTATTATTATTATTATTATATATTATTATTATTATTAACGATCTTATTATTATTATTATTATTATTATTATTATTATTATTATTATTATTATTATTTGTAGTTGTAGTAGTAATAAGGTTGAATCAACTGCTTAATGATAAAGATATTCTAATAATTAATAATAATATTACACAGGTATTAGTATTATCAGTAGCCTAGTGGTAGTTGTAGTAGCACTAATAGTAATTTAATAGTTATTTTATATGAATATCTAGCATTATAACAAACTAAGCTACATATTTTTTATATTTTTATATGAAACAAAATATATATATTTTATATATATATATATATATATATATATATATATATATATATATATATATATATATATATATATATATATATATATATATATATATATATATATATATATATATATATATATACTATCTAGCTAAATGTTTATATTTATTATATTATTTAAAACTAGATGTAATACTTTTTAGGGTGACCTCACAGGCTGTAAAAAAAAACATTGAGCTGCAGCGCCATCTGCTGGTCACAAGTAAACAGGCCGAGGACGAAACTTCAGTAGTGAAATCTGAAATCAAGTCATTATTTTAGCTCTCGTCTGTCAGTTTTTTGGCTCAGTCTGTCAGCCTGTAGATTAATGAGAGTTTGCCTGATTTGCATAAATGATTAATGTTCAGGATCTGAATGTGGTCGCTATAGAAGATCTGTCAGAGTTGATCAAATATTAATATCGATCTGTTCAGGTGAATGATGAACGACCTGACGCTCAATCCTCACCGCTTCATATTCATACACTGATTACACCGATGCCTTCTGGAGAATATATTTACATGTAAACACACACACACACAAAACACACACACACGCACGCACGCACCTACAATCTACACCTGAAGTAAAACAGCCCAGTAGTCTCAAACTAGGCTCAAGATTTGATTAAGACACCTGCAGTGTGTTTAATTTAATTCATGCATTTGTTTATTTATTTTACACATTTAATTAATTTAAGTATATTATTATTTAGAATTAATTAAATTTAATTGTATTTGATTTTATTATAATTAATTGCATTTTATTTTATGCAAACATGTTTTTTACATATTTATTTAATAAATTTCATTATATTATAATTTAGCATTAATTTAGTTCAGTTTTAGTTTCAGTTTCAGTTTCCTTTATTTATGTCATTCAAATCATCACAATAGAATTGTAATGCAGAACGAAATTACGTTGCAACAGACCCAACAAGAACATAAAAAACATCACTATAAAAACACTATAAAATCCTTACATGATAAATAAGCTTTTATAATTCCATAAAATCTAAAAAATATAATTATATAAGATATGACCCATTTTTAAAAATCTCTGAAGAGAATAACTTAATATAAATAATAATTCAATAAAAATTACTGTATTTCATTTTATTAATTTATTATTTTATTTTACATATTTAAAGTGTATTATCATTTATCATTAATTAATAAATTAATTAACTTTATGTAATTGTATTGTATTTAATTGTATTTTTTTCATTCATGCATTTATTTAACATATTTAAAAAATTTAAATATAGTATAATTTTGCATTAATGAAAACATATTTATTTTATTGTATTGTGTTGTGTTTATATTGTATTTTTTATTCCTGCATATATTTATTTATTTGACATATTTATTTTAAGTATATTATCATTTGACAATAATTTAATGTTAGTAAATTAAATTTTATTTCATTTTATTCATGCATTTATTTATTTTACATATTTATTTAATTAATTACATATATTATCATTCAGCATTATTTAAAAATAGAAATTTAATGCATTTAATTTTATTTTATATTTATGCATTTATTAATTTATGTTACACATTTGTTTAATTAATTTAAATATATTATTATTTGGCATTTATTAATTTAATAATATTAATTTCATTGTATTTTACTCATGCATTTATTTTACATATTTAATTACATTTATTATATATTCATTTAGCAATAATTTAATATTAATTGTATTATATTGTATTTAATTTTATTACTGCACGTATTTATTTATTTTACTTATTTATTTATTTATTAATTTAATATATTATCATTTAGCATTAATTTAATATTAATTTGATTTTATTGTATTTGATTTTATTACTGCATGTATTTATTTATTTTACATATTTAATAATTTAAATATTATAATTTAGCATTAGTTTAGTAATATTCATTTAATTCTATTGTATTTTATTTATGCATTTATTTACATATTTATTTATTTAATTAATTTAAATATAGTCTAGCATTAGTCTAGTCTGATATACTTGAAATAAGATTTTTATTTTAACTGATGTCATGTTTCTGCTGGGTTATATTCAGGATGTTTACCTTAGTTTGTTGATCAGCATCACACTGAATCACTGACTAGAAATAAACTCTAATTCACACACACCGAGCTGAGAAGCTGTCAGTGTTTATGTGTGTGTGTGTGTGTGTGTGTGTGTGTGTCCTGCTGTTCTCACACTCTCTTGCTCTTTTTATAAAGGTGATTTGGTTTTATAGACTTTGGCTTGAATCCTGAAGCTCAGTTTCAACTTTATTTAGCCCGTCTGTCTCCTGCGGCTCTTTCTGGACTCTCAGATAGTGTAAACCAGAGACTGACTGACTAGATAGACAGACAGACAGACAGACATATATAGATATTACATATTTATTTAATTGAAATATATCATCATTTAGCATTAATTTAATAACATTATTTAACTTTATTTAATTTTGTTCTATTTTATTCATGCATTGATTTTACATAGTTATTTAACTAATTTAAATATAGTATCATTTAGCATACATTTTAATAATATACATTTTATTTTATTGAATTCTATTTTATTTTATTCCTGCATATATATTCTCATTTCACATTCATTTTTATATGTTTTATTTTATTGTATTTGATTTTGTTTCTGCATATATTTATTTTACATGTTTAATTAATTTATTTAACCATTTAGCATTGATTTAACATTAATTCAATTTAATATTTATTTTTTATTTATTTTACATAATTAATTTAAATATATTATCCTTTAGCATTAATTTAATGATATTAGTTTAACTGTATTTTATTCAAGCATTTATTTATTTAACATTTATTTTATTATCATTTAGTATTAATTTAATAATATCAAATTTATTTTATTGTAATTAATTTTAAGCATTTATTTAGCGTACATATTTATTTAATTTATTTAAATATATAATTATTTAGCATTACTTTTATTGTATTTATTTGTATTCCTGTATATATTTATTTTGCATATTTAATCATTTAGCATTAATTTATTATTATTAATTCAATAAAATTTTAGATTTACGCATTTATTTATTTAAATTAATTTAAATATATTATCATTTAGAATTAATTTTTAATAATAATTAAATTTAATAGCATATTATTTTTGCATTTATTTATTTTACATATTTAATCAATTTAAATATATTATAATTTAGTATTAATTTAATAACATCAATTTTATTTTATTCAAGCATTTATTTATTTGACATTTTTCTTTAACTACTTTAAATATATTATCATTTAACATTAGTTTCATTAATTAGATTTAATTTTTTGTTTATAATTGTTATTTATTTTATATTCATGCAATCATTGTATTTTATTTTATTTTCCGTTGTGTTAAACATAAGCTGTAATAGTTGGCAGTTCATTCCACTGTTGGGACCTCTGATAAATCAGAGATTAGGCCGAAAGAAAACAAATGAATGTATCAATAATCTTGTTTCTGCCAAAACAGGTACACAAAGACATCTTATGTACTAATGTACTTACTATAGTAAATAAAATGAATTATGCATAATTAAATGCACTAAATCCTGCATTCTAACCCTGATCATATAATTAATTAATATTACTCAGCATTTAAATAAGTTATAATGTAACAAGCGCACCTTAAAATGAAGAACCAGAACATATAAAAACATCCTCAAGCATTATTTCTTAAGAAAGCAGAAGCAGTTCTTGTCTTGAGGAACCAAAATTAACTTTGTAAAATGTGTGAGAAAATTGCACCACATTATTTTAGATGCATGTTAATCAGACAATCCCATTCTATACATCTGCTAAATTCAGTTCATGTGTTCTGTTTTGATTATTAAACACTCAACGGCCACTTCATTAGGTATTAATTTAATATTAATAATTAAATTACATTTTATTTTCATACATTTATTAATTTCACATATCTAATTAATTTAAATATATTGTTTTTTGGCAGTAATTTATTCATTTAAGTTTATTTTATTCATGCATTTATTTATTTATTATATTTATTTAAATATAGTATAATTTATTATTAATTGAATAATATCAATTTTACTTTATTGTATTTTATTTTAAGCATTAATTGATTTATTTGACATTTATTAATTAATTTAAATATACATTTGGCAAAAATATTTATATTAATTTTATTGTATTGTATTTAATTCTTGTCCTGCATATTTTTTATTTTACATATTTAATTAATTTAATCATTTAGCATTAATTTAATAATATAAATTTTATTATTTAATTGTATTTTATTCATTTATTTGATCAAATCAGTTCATATGTGTTCTGTTTTGATTTTTGTCCACTCACCGGCCACTTTATTAGGTACACCTTACTAGTAGCAAGTTGGGCCCTCTTTTGCCTTCAGAACTGCCTTAATCCTTTGTGTCAGAGATTCAACAAGATACTGGAAATATTCCTCAGAGATTTTGCTCCATATTGACATGATAGCATCACACAGTTGCTGCAGATTTGTCGGCTGCACATCCATGATGCCAATCTCCCGTTCCACCACATCCCAAAGCTGCTCTATTGGATTGAGCTCTGCTGACTGTGGAGGCCATTTGAGTACAGTGAACTCATTGGCATGTTCAAGAAGCCAGAGATGATTCCCCGTTCTGATGCTCGGTTTGAACTGCAGCAGATCGTCTTGACCATGTCTACATGTCTAAATGCATTGAGTTGCCGCCATGTGATTGGCTGATTAGAAATTTCGTGTTAATGAGCAGTTGGACAGGTGTACCTAATAAAGTGGCCGGTGAGTGTATATTATTAATATTAGTTGTGCTCTGCTCTCTCAATTTCTCCTTGGAAAGAAAACTAAAGATACAGATTGATTGATTGATATTAAAGAGATAAGATAACGCCACTGAGAAATAAAGACAGCACACATCCTTAAGAAATAAGCAGTTTCTTCACAACAATGAAATGGGAGAAAATAATGAAGCAGGTTTTGCTCATTTCACAAGTCGTGTTGTGTGACAAAATCAACATTTACAATCTATTTACACACAAAAAGTGTCACGTTTGGGTTCTCGAATCGTCCATCCTGATGTCAGATCGCTGTAAAGTGAGTTCAGAGTCTGCAGAAGCTCTTAAAGAAACTCTTCTGTTGAAAATGAGATGTAGATTTACTGATCAATTCAAGCAGTTCGCTGACTGCCACCATCATGTCACTTGTGTTTTTGTCATTTTAACATGCTGTTTTGCATCGGTGTGAGTTTTAGACTCGAAACAAACTCTACAGAAGATCAGAAAGGCACACGCTTAACGATATGCAAGCTACAAAGTAAAAGAAAGCCAAGTGATTATATAAATGTCATCAGTTTAAACATTATTATTTTTGTATAGTTTGCATAGTGGTTATAACTGTGGCTTCACAGCAAGAAGGTCGCTGGTTCGAGTCCCACCTGAACTAGTTGTCATTTCTGTGTGGAGTTTGCATGTTCTCCCCGTGTTGGCGTGGGTTTCCTCCGGGTGCTCCGGTTTCCCCCACAGTCCAAACACATGCGCTATAGGGGAATTGATCAACTCAATTGGCCGTAGTGTATGAGTGTGTGTGTGAATGAGTGTGTATGGGTGTTTCCCAGTACTGGGTTGTGGCTGTAAGGGCACCCGCTGCGTAAAACATGTGCTGGAATAGATGGTGGTTCATTCCGCAGACTAAGCGAAAGGGAAATGAATGAATGAAAGTTTTCAGCTAATGTTATAAACTCTCAGAATTAAAGGTATGCGAGCTGTCACTGGGGTGTTACCTTTTCAAAAGGTACACATTTGTACTTAAAGGGTCCATATTGGTACCTCAAAAGTTTATAGTAGTACCTACAAATTTTAAGAGGCATACTTTGGTACTTTTTAGATACAAATTTGTACCTTTTGAAAAGGCACCACCCTAGTGACAGCTTGCGTACCTTTATTTCTGAGAGTGTATGAATCTTGGAGTGCAAGAGAAATGAGCAACTTATAGTCAGTTTACATCAACAATAAAATACTGGTTTTATTTTTTGCGAACATCTGAAAACAGATTTTATGATTTGATGTGTAAATCATTTACCTGAATGTAATGCTGAGCAGAGATCGACTTAAAATATGTAAATATTTAAATGAGGAAATAATTATTTAAATATTGAATTACTGTGAAAAGCAGACATTCATTCATTTTCTTTTCGGCTTAGTCTTTTTTTAATCAGTGGTCGCCACAGCGGAATGAACCGCCAACTTATCCAGCACATGTTTTACACAGCGGATACCCTTCCAGCTGCAACCCATCTCTGGGAAACATCCATACACACTCATTCACACACACACACACACCACAGACAAATTAGCTTACCCAATTCACCTGTACCGCATGTCTTACTGTGGGAGAAACCGGAGCACCCGGAGGAAACCCACACCAACACAGGGAGAACATGCAAACTCCACACAGAAACGCCCACTGAGCCACCGAGTATCGAGCCAGCGACCTTCTTGCTGTGAGGCGACAGCACTAATACTGCGCCAGCACGTCATCTAGAAGCAGAACTTACTATTTACTATATTCAATTAAAGCTATTTTGCATTTATATACCAAACTGGAGATCAACTGATATTATTTTTATTAATGGTCTGAAATATGAAATTAATTTAGTCAATAAGCAGCAATAAATAATAATTAGGAAAAACATTCATTCATTTTCTTGTCGGCTTAGTCCCTTTATTAATCCGGGGTCACCACAGCGGAATGAACCGCCAACTTATCCAGCAGGTTTTTACGCAGCGGATGCCCTTCCAGCCGCAACCCATCTCTGGGAAACATCCACACACACTCTTACACAACAGAAAATTTAGCCTACCAAATTCACCTGTACCGCATGTCTTTGGACTGTGGGGGAAACCGGAGCACCCGGAGGAAACCCACGCGAACGCAGGGAGAACATGCAAACTCCACACAGAAACGCCAACTGAGCCGAGGCTCGAACCAGCGACCTTCTTGCTGTGAGGCGACAGCACTACCTACTGCGCCACTGCGGACAGAAGCTTTGCAAATTCACCTCAACCTGAATGAAACCTGAAGTAGCATATTTGTTTGTGATGAATAAATTATTTAACTGCCAATAACATGTAATGAATAATTAAACAAGTGAACATTGATGAAGAATTAAATAGCATTGAATTAATAAATATGTCATTAATATTTTCACTGATGGCATGAACCATTATATTAATGCACAGTTATTTTGCTTTGGACTGTAATGCTAACAATTTGCATAACGCCAAAATGATGATGAACTTTGTTTGTGACACAATTAATAAAGAAAAACACTGCTGTCTGCACTGAGTCTGGTGTAGAGTTTGTTTCTGGCCTCAGATTTACACTGTATGACTGTTTGTTTTAATTGATTATGAAATGCCGGTCAGCTATTAAGGGAGAAACCTGTCACACAGTGATGATGATGATGATGATGATGAGACAACATTAATAATAACAATAATAATAATAATACAAACTATTCACAACTTAAAAAAAGACAAACAAATCTCATGCTGTGCTGTGGAAAACAGATATAGCACAACTCCGCCTCCAGAGTCTATTGCTCCAATCAGAATCGTCTTAAAGAGACAGTACACCCCAGAATGAAATCTCTGTCATGATTAACTCACCCTTTAGTTATTTCAACCCTATATGAGCTTCTTAATTCTGTTGAACACAAAAGAAGATATTTTGAAGAATGCTGAAAACCTATTGATGGTTTTCAGTCATGTGACCTGTGCGGAAATACAACAATGAGCCGTAATGGCGGCTACACTGGGATCTGCATAGAATCAAAGCACAATTAGCTCATATTGTCATCTGTTTACTAATATTTGCATATATTATATGTTATTTTTGTGGAAAAAGTGCTTTAAAAAGCAGTATAAGCGTATCATTTTCACAATGTATATATGGATGAAGAACACATTTGCTTGTTGTTTCTACTGTACATACAGTTGAAGTCAGAATTATTTGCCGTCCGGTGATTTTATAATAAAACATTAATATTTCCCAAACAATGTTGAACAGATTCAGGAATTTTTCACAGTATTTCCTATAATATTTTTTCTTCTGAAGAATCTCTTATTTGTTTTATTTCAGCTAGAATAAAAGCAGCTTTTAATTTTTTTACAACCATTTTATAGTCAATATTATTAAGCCCCCTTAAGCAATATCAATTAATTAATTTTCTTTTAAGCTTAGTTCCTTTATTATTCTGGGGTCAACTTATCCAGCATATGTTTTACGCAGCGGATGTCCTTCCAGCTACAACCCATCGCTGGGAAACTCCCATACACTCTCATTCACACTCATACACCATGGCCAATCTAGCTTACCCAATTCCCCTATAGCGCATGTGTTTGGACTGTGGGGTCCAAATGCAAACTCCACACAGAAATGCCAATTGACCCAGCGGAGGCTCGAACCAGCGACCGTCTTGCTGTAAGGTGACTTTGCTACCCCCTGCGCCACCGCGCTGCCAGCAATATTAATATTAAGCAATACTAAGCAAAAGAATAACTCAAGTTCCTGTCAGAGCTACACTTCAGCGATGTTAACCTTTATCTTGTGGATATTCATCAGTGATTTAGTCATTAGTGACGACATTATAGAGCAAAAGTGTCTGCTTTTACATTTATATAAAGTGTGTCTCGCAATCTAGGAGAAGCACTGCATTAAATGACATTTTTCCACATCATGTCTATAAAATATAAACATTAATTTTCCCCCAGTGTTTTCAATGGAGTTTCTGCGTTCGCCTGCTGATCGTGACGTGCATGTGCGTGACATTTCATCACGGTTCATGCTTGAGCAACTAATTAAATGCTTAAATCTGTTTACCTGATTGTATTTTAATTGCATTACAACATCAATGCTGTAAAATAATCCGTATAAAATTAAAACAAGTCATATTAACCGTTCACTCTAAATGTATCAGTAATGTTAAGCAATAACAAGCAAAAAAATAAAGGTCCTGTTCCTACAAGAGCTACAATTCGGCGATGTTTACCTTTATCTTGTGGATATTCCACATTGATTTAGTCATTAGTGACGACATTATAGAGCAAAAGTGTCTGCTTTAAATTTGCTGTCAGTTTATTTTGCTTATAAATTAATATTTGCTGGTAGGGAAAATTTATTTGTTCACTTCTGCTATAGGCTATATGCAGAAGGACTTTTAATTTGTCAGTAACCTGAGTCAAGCGCTTGCGGTGACCTGTATGCTGTTACAAAATCAGCACATTTCAGGTCTGTTTTCTTTAAAAATCAATGATCTTCAGTGCCTGATTGATTTACCATATAAAGTGCATCTCACAATCTAGGAGAAGCACTGCAGTAAATGACATTTTTCCACATCATGTCTTTAAAATATAAACATTGATTTCCCCCAGTGTTTTCAATGGAGTTTCTGCGTTCGCCTGCTGATCGTGACGTGCATGTGCGTGACTTTTCATCTCGGTTTATGCTTGAGCAACTAAATAAATGCTTAAATCTGTTTACCTGATTGTATTTTAATTGCATTACAACATCAATGCTGTAAAAGAAACTGTATAAATCTGAAAAAAGTCATATTAACCGTTCACCGGAAGATTATCGGTATGGGAGGAAACACTAGCTGTGCATATATCCTATTTATGCTTTGACTTTACATTTTATTTTAGAATTTAATTGCACTTAACATGCAAATTAGAAAAGAAACCATATAAAAAAGCATGGAAATGCACTGATGGGGCATTAATGATGACAGAAACACATCAGTTTCTCTTTTCTGGCTGTTTTTATAATTTGATTTAATTTAATTTGTTCAAAATAAAGTCTAAAGCATGTCAAATTAATTGACTTTTATGTGTTTTTCTACTATGGAAGTCAACAGATCTCTGCTTTCTTTAGTATATCTCCTCTAGTGTTTAACTGAAGAAAGAAACTCACAGATTTGGAAATAGTAAGTACATTTTTGGGTGAACTGTCCCTTTAAATGAGCTGCCGGCGTGCTATTGGCTGTCAGTATGGCCTCCAGACGGCCTCTACAGACATGCTGGTTGGCGAACTGCTGTGGCTTCCCTCCGCCTCCACCACTCCTTCGCTCTGATTGGGGAGCGAGGGGTGCAGGAGGGCGGAGCCTGTGGAGGCGTTGGTGCAGGGTAGGATTCGGGGCGGCGAGCGCTCCCCTGCTGCCGCCCCTCCGCTGGGCATCATGGAGAACTGGTAGGAGCCCGCAGCGCTGCTGTAGTACAGGTGATATGGGGACGAGCTCGCCTGGAAGGCTCCAGCCTGGGCCTGCGAGGAGCCCGCGGGGTACGCCGGCGGCAGGTATGTGTGGTAGCGTCCCGCAGGGCTGCTCATGGCTGACATGCCAATACCGATGGCGCTGGTGACGGGCGTGGGGGTGTAGGTGAAGGCGCCGGTGGGGTACGGCACCCGCGGGTCAGAGAAACGCCCATCTGGGAGAGATGGGAGTGATGGGAAGGAGCGCTCCAAACCCACACGGGGATCTGTGAACGCCGTCAGCTCTGGACCTGCGGAAACACAGCAGATGCTCTTAAAGGGACAGTACACCCCAAAATATAAGGTCTGCAGGTAAACTACCATGGAAACACATGTAATGAATATCCTCCAGCATGCGCTTCATCAGTCTGCATGATGAGGTTTCGTTTCTGACAGATGATGATCAGATATAAATGTGTGTGACGGACGCATTAATGGACCAAGCAGCGATTCCAGCTTTACATTGTAATAGATCTGAAATGTTGTTTTGCTTGTTTCTAAAAGACCTCAGCCTTCAGTCCATCATCACAGTGCTTCAGTATTATTATTACCTCCTACCTGAATGTCAAATTGTTTTAAGGTGCTTGAAAACCAATCTGTTAAAAATATTTGATTTATTAAAGTACTTTATCTCAATTACAGTAGATTTTTTTTTCTTTTTTAAATATTTCCTAAATGATGTTTAACAGAGCAAGGAAATGGTCACAGTATGTCTGATAATATTTTTTCTTCTGGAGAAACTCTCATTTGTTTTATTTTGGCTAGAATTAAAGCAGTTTTTAATTTTTTAATCACCATTTTAAGGACAATATTATTGGCCCCTTTAAGCTATATCTTTTTTCTTGATAGTCTACAGAACAAACCATCGTTATACAATAACTTGCCTAATTACCCTAACAAAGATAAATTTATTAACTTATTTATTAATTTATTAATTTTATTAAATTTAAACAGTTATTAGAGATTTAGAGATGAGTTATTAACACTATTGTGATTAGAAATGTGTTGAATAAATCTGCTCTCCATTAAACAGAAATTGGGGAAAAAAATAAACAGGGGGGCTAATAATTCTGTCTTTAACTATATATATATATATATATTATTTAATCACAAATACAGTAAAAGTTGTACAATTGTGAAATATTATTGCACTATAAAATAACTGCGCAACAGCAGTTTATCATTTAATTTAATCATTTACTTTAGTGATTTTAAAGATGAATTTTCAGAGTCTTCAGTCACATGATTCTTCAGAAATCGCACTTATTTTAATCATTATTATGATTATTATTATCGTTATTATTATTTTGGTAAAAAAGCAGTAATGACCTGAGTAATAATTTCATTTAAAACTAACTACAATAAGAAATATTTATTTTTGTTAAATAAATGCTGCCTTGATGAACAGAAAATAATAAATAAATAAATATTAAAAAACTGACCCCGAAATTCTGATTGGTAGTGTATATGTAAATATATGCAGATTTTTCCAGCACATTTCTAATCACAATAGTGTTAATAACTCATCTCTAATAACTGATTTATTTTCTCTTTGCCATAATGACAATAAATAATATTAAACTAGATATTCTTCAAGACACTTCTATACAGCTTAAAGTGACATTTAAAGGCTTCACTAGGTTAATTAGGTTAACTAGGCAGGTTAGGAAGTTATTGTATAATGATGGTTTGTTCTGTAGAATATCAAACAATAAATAGCTTAAAGGGGTTAATAATATTGACCTTAAAATGGTGCTTAAAAAACTAAAAACTGCTTTTATTCTAGCCGAAATAAAACAAATAAGACTTTCTCCAGAAGAACAAATATTATCAGATATATTGTGAATATTTCCTGAATCTGTATATATATATATATGACAAAACTATGATCTACTATAACTGAGATAAAGTTAACTAAACTAAACTAAACTAAACTAAACTAAACTGACAGGAACAATACACCCAAAAATCAGTTTGTGTTGGGAAAAACAGGAATTAGGTTACTTAAAAGTTGTCCGTCAAAAAAAAAACTCACCAATTGTATTGTTTCAGCTCATTTTAAACGGACAGTACACCCAAAAATGTGAGAGTCCTCTTCTATACATTGCTGTATATTTTTATATTAGTTTTATATCTTCTAAGTGTGAAGATATATTTTTTTTACAATTACTGTTTTTGAGCACATGATATATATATATATATATACAGTTGAAGTCAGAATTATTCGCCCCCTTCGATTTTTTTCCTTCTTTTTTAAATAATTTCCAAATGGTTTTCAACAGAGCAAGGACATTTTTACAGTATGTCTGATAATATTTTTTCTTCTGGAGAAAGTCTTATTTGTTTTAATTTGGCTAGAATAAAAGCAGTTTTGAATTTTTTATGAACCATTTTAGGGACAAAATTATTAGCCTCTTTAAGCTATATTTTTTCTTGATAGTCTACAAAACAAACCACTGTTATACAATAACTTGCCTAATTCCCCTAACCTGCCTAGTTAACTTAATTAACCTAGTTAAGCCTTTAAATGTCACTTTAAGCTGTATAGAAGCGTCTTAAAAATATCTAGTAAAATATTATTTACAGTCATCACGGCAAAGATAAAATAAATCAGTTATTAGAGATGAGTAATTAAAATTATTATGTTTAGAAACATGTTGGAAAAATCTGCTCTCCCTTAAACGGAAATTAGGGAAAGAATAAACAAGCGGTCTAATAATTTAAGGGGGCTAACAATTCTGACTTCAACTGTATATATATATATATATATATATATATATATATATATATATATATACATATATATATATATTAATATCTAACAATACTGATACTTACATCTGAAAACCTTTTTAAGAACATTTTAATTTAATGAGACCTTTCAAGGGACAGTACACCCAAAAATTAAAGATCCCTGTGAAGTGTTTTGAAATCTGTTTTTTTTTTAACTACAGCATTGTAATTGTTAATTTACAGCACGGTTGTAAATTTTAGAGTATCACTGGCAAAATATAGTAGTTCAGTCATTCATTTTCCTTCAGTTTAGTCCCTTTAATCATCAGGGGTTGCCACAGCGGAATGAACCACCAACTATTCCAACATATGTTTTACACAGCGGATGTCCTTCCAGCTGTAACCCAGTACTGGGAAATACCCATACACACTCATTCACACACACTCATTCACTATGGCCAATTTAGTTTATCCAATTGACAGAAATGCCAACTGGCCCAGCTGGGACTTGAACCAGCGACCTTCGTGCTGTGAGGCCACAGTGCTGACCCATGAGCCACCACGTCACCTCTGAAACTATATTGAAAAACAGGAATAAAGCAGTAAGTGTGAATGTGTAAACTCACAGTGTAAAGCCGTCCGGTTGGGTGAGATTGGTGTTGTAGGGTGGACCGCTGGGGTGGAGATCGGGCCCAGATATGGGTACGACTGCTCATACGACCAGGATGGAGACGTCTGCATCTGCCGGGAGTCTGAAAACACACATCTAAGACTTCAGAAAAGCTCTTGATAACACCAACCTGGACTTTCTCTTTCATTATTTCAGCAAATAGGATTGTAAAGAAAAGATTTGTTGTGCTCTCGCATTCACTGCGTTCACCAACTATGAGCAAAGATGAGAAACAAGCTAAAGTGGAAAGGCTCCATAATAATAATAATACAGTGTGTAATGAACGCTGCCGATGGCTTGCAGACTTCCAGACTAAAGGGGAGAGAGAGAGAGACAGAGAAAGAGAGAAAGTGGCCTGTTTTAAGTTGAGCCAGAGAATGAAGCGCTGCCAGAGCCAGAACAGGCAGAACCAAACACACAGCAGCAGGAGACACACATGACTGGAGGAGGCTGGAGGCACATTCAACATCCGCTCACACACACACACACACACACACACACACACACACACACACACACACACACACACACACACAAACACACACACACACACACACACACACACACACACACACACACATAAATACACACACATGTTGCCGACTAATACTAAAAGCACTTGGTAACAGAAAAGCCTGGTAAAGGTTGATCATACTGTGAATGCCGTACAGAAATCAAGACTTTCAATTTAAGACCAAATACTAATAATAAAAATAAATGTGAATACATCGTGAAGCTGTGAAGAAAATAGAGAAAGAATAATGAGTCTGTGTGTGTTTCTGTCTCTGTGTGTATGTGTGTTTTATGTATGTATGTATATATATGTATATATGTATGTGTATATGAGTGTGTGTACATGTGTAGGTATGAGCATATATGTGTGCATATAAGTACAGTATGTGTGTATGCATATATGTGTGTGTCCACGTACTCTCTGTCTGTGTGTGTGTGCGCGTACATGCGTGTGTGTGTGTGTGTGTGTGTATACATGTGTTTATATGTGTATTGATGTGTTTTTTGATAAACACATAAATAAACAACAATGCATACTGTAGTATACTTTAGTCTTTACTACATTAAACTGTGGTGTATTGTAGTACAACACACCCTATAATTGATGATTTGTTTATATTACCTTAGTTCTTGCATTACCATAGCAACTGTAGAATCAATACAACAGATTAATTATTAAAGTTTTTGTGTTACCATAGCAACTGTAGAATTACCACAACAGATTATTTACTAAAGTGTTTGTGTTACTATAGCAACTGTAGAATTACTACAACAGATTATTTACTAAAGTGTTTGTGTTACCATAGCAACTGTAGAATCACCACAACAGATTATTTACTAAAGTGTTTGTGTTACCATAGCAACTGTAGAATCACTACAACAGATTAATTATTAAAGTTTTTGTGTTACCATAGCAACTGTAGAATCACCACAACAGATTATTTACTAAAGTGTTTGTGTTACCATAGCAACTGTAGAATTACCACAACAGATTACTTACTAAAGTGTTTGTGTTACCATAGCAACTGTAGAATCACCACAACAGATTAATTATTCAAGTTTTTGTGTTACCATAGCAACTGAAGAATCACTACAACAGATTATTTACTAAAGTGTTTGTGTTACCATAGCAACTGTAGAATTACCACAACAGATTATTTACTAAAGTGTTTGTTACCATAGCAACTGTAGAATCACCACAACAGGTTATTTACTAAAGTTTTTGTGTTACCATAGCAACTGTAGAATCACCACAACAGATAATTTATTAAAGTTTTTGTGTTACCATAGCAACTGTAGAGTCACCACAACAGATAATTTATTAAAGTTTTTGTTACCATAGCAACTGTAGAATCACCACAACAGATTAGTTACTATAGCTTTTGTGTTACCATAGCAACTGTAGAATCACCTCAGCACATTAGTTACTATAGCCTTTTTGTGTTACCATAGCAACTGTAGTCACCACAACAGATAATTTATTAAAGTTTGTGTTACCATAGCAACTGTAGAATCACCACAACAGATTAGTTACTATAGCTTTTGTGTTACCATAGCAACTGTAGAATCACCTCAGCAGATTAGTTACTATAGCTTTTTGTGTTACCATAGCAACTGTAGAATCACAACAACAGATTAATTACTATAGTTTTTGTGTTACCATAGCAACTGTAGAATCTCCACAATAGAGCCATTTAAGTATGGCTGAAAACACTAGAGTATTTACTGTAGATTAGTGTAGTATTGTGTCATGTGGAATGTAAAGGTAAACTGGTCTCCACACGTTCAGTCAAACACACAGCTGCTGCTGATTTACAGAGACGCAGCGGAGGAAAAGAATCAGCAGCAGCAGCAGCAGCTCTTCAATGACTTAATAACGGTTTCCGCTGGCCGAGATCCTGCTGCTATTTCTGTCTGGAGGATCAGAGAGAAACGTTCTGTTCTGCTGCACTTCAGCCATTCACACTCTCACCACTCCATCATGCAGATCACTGACACACACACACACACATACACACACTTGTATACACACACCCACACACATACTCAAACTTGCATGCACATACACACACAGACACATGCACACATACACTTTTTATTCTCTTTATTCCATCTTCTATCATCAAATGTAACTAATTATGTAATTATTAATCAGAATTTCTATAAACTATTAATAATAAAACAATTGTATATAAACATAGATATATAATATATACGTAATAATTGATCAACTGGCAAAATTCTAATATACTTTTATTTATTAGTCACAGACCGGCTTATAATAACGCACAAAACTTAATGTGATTAATAATGATTAATAACTGATGGATAAAATCAAGCAGCTCTGGCTTCGGTTGCGCTTTGAATGAGGGATTTTCACACAAGCCTGTTTCCTGTCAAACGCGTCTCACTTCCTCTTTTCTGCGTTCTGCTTCCTCCTCGTCACACACGCATGCAAGGTGCTGGTGTCGTTCCGTCTCTCACACACACCTTTCTCCCATCTGCACGCGCCAAGAGGAAGAGAAACTAAGAGGATGTCAGTGTGTAGAGCAGGAGGCGGTGTGTGCTTCGGATTGGGAAATGTTTTCAACAGCGCATGAAAAGCAGAAGTGCCAAACATAGAGCTGCAGCAGTCGGAGCGCTTCCCAGAACACCACGCTCACTGTCCACACCGCTGATCAGAAGGCTGTTTCTTTTAAAGGATGCCTTTTTAAATATGGCATTAAAGATATGTGCAATGCTATTTCTGTTAGCTGCTTTCTATTCATCAAACAATCCTAAACATAAAACGTGCCATGATTTCCATAAAAATATGAGAAATGTGTTTTTAAATTGATAGTAACAATAGAGCGGAGGTGAAAAATGTTCAAAATGTGTCACGATACTCTCTTGAATCAATTCTGAGTTTAGCTTATAACAGCAGACTGCGCTTTAGGCTATATTTGTACAGCACACTGGACTCTAGGCTGGGGTTTAACAGCAGACGGTGTTCTAGGCTAGATTTGAACTGGCTAGCCTAGAGCGTCGTCTGCTGGTAAACACTTACCCAGAGTGCCATCTATTGTTAAAACTGTTAAATGTGCCGTTTGCTGTCAAAATAGTCTAGAGCGTCGCCTGCTGCTAGAACTAGCCTAGAGCGCTGATAAAAACTAGTCTAGAGCATCTGCTGTTAAAAACTAGCCTAGAGCGCTGATAGAAATTAGTCTAGAGCGTCATCTGCTGCTAAAACTAGCCTAGAGCGCTGATAAAAACTAGTCTAGAGCATCTGCTGTTAAAAACTAGCCTAGAGCGCTGATAGAAATTAGTCTAGAGCGTCGTCTGCTGCTAAAACTAGCCTAGAGCGCTGATAAAAACTAATCTACAGCGTCGTCTGCTTTTAAAACTAGCATAGAGCGCTGATAAAAACTAGTCTAGAGCGTCGTCAGATGTTAAAACTAGCCTAGAGCGCTGATAAAACTAATCTAGAGCATCATCTGCTGTTAAAAACCAGCCTGGAGTGCTGATAAAAACTAGTCTAGAGCATCGTCTGCTGTTAAAAACTAGCCTATAGCGCTGATAAAAACTAGTCTAGAGTATAGTTTGTCGTTAAAAACTAGCCTAAAGCGCTAATAAAAACTAGTCTAGAGTATCTTCTGCTGCTAAAACTAGCCTAGAGCATGGTTTGCTGTTACAAACTAGCCTAGAGCGCCGTCAACTGTTAAAAACTAACCTAGAGCACCATTAAAACTAGCCTAGAGCACCGTCTGCAGTCAAAAACTAGCCTAGAGCGCCGTTAACTGTTAAAAACTAGCCTAGAGCACCATTAAAAACTAGTTTAAAGCACCGTCTGCAGTAAAAAAACTTCCCTAGAGCGCCGTCAACTGTTAAAAACTAGCCAAAAGAACCATTAGAAACTAGCTTAGAGCACGATCTGCTGTTAAAAACTAGCCTAGAGCGCCGTCAACTGTTAAAAACTAGCCAAAAGAACCATTAGAAACTAGCTTAGAGCACGATCTGCTGTTAAAAACTAGCCTAGAGCGCTGTCAACTGTTAAAAACTAGCCAAAAGAACCATAAGAAACTAGCTTAGAGCACCATCTGCCGTTAAAAACTAGCCTAGAGCGCTGTCAACTGTTAAAAACTAGTCTCAAGCACCATTAAAAACTAGCCTAGAGCGCAGTTAACTGTTAAAAACTAGCCTAAAGAACCATTAAAAACTAGCCTATAGGACCGTCTGCAGTTAAAACTAGCCTAAAGAATCATTAGAAACTAGCTTAGAGCACGATCTGCTGTTAAAAACTAGCCTAGAGCGCCGTCAACGGTTAAATACTAGCCAAAAGAACCATAAGAAACTAGCTTAGAGCACCATCTGCCGTTAAAAACTAGCCTAGAGCGCTGTAAACTGTTAAAAACTAGTCTCAAGTACCATTAAAAACTAGCCTAATGCTCTGTCTGCTGCTAAAAACTAGCCAAGAGTGCCATCAACTGTTAAAAACTAGCGTGGAGCACCATTAAAAACTAGCCTAGAGTTCAGTCAACTGGTAAAAACTAGCCTAAAGAACCATTAAAAACTAGCCTATAGGACCGTCTGCAGTTAAAACTAGCCTAAAGAACCATTAAAAACTAGCCTAGAGGACCGTCTGCTGTTAAAAACTAGCCTAGAGCGCCGTCAACTGTTAAAACTAGCCTAGAGCACCATTAAAAACTAGCCTAGTGCGTTGTGTGTTGTTAAAAACGAACCTAGAGCACTGTCTGCTGTTAAAAACTAGCCTAAAGAACCATTAAAAACTAGCCTAGAGCACTATCTTCTGTTAAACACTAGCCTAGAGCGTTGTCTGTGTTACAGTAAACACAAGCATAGAGCGACATCTGTCATCTACAAATGTAATGAAATTACAGAAATGATATGATAATTGAAATTAATGTTAAGAAGTGTTTAGACTGGTATGAGACGAGTGTGCCGGAAGAGCATGTACATGATCTAGTACTGGAGTAAAGATGTGAGCTGAACACTGCTCTGTACAGTATAAAGACATCTGCCTCTCTGTAATATGAAACAACAGCAGAGATGAAAGAGCAAAGAAACATTTGTGCCCCCACAAGGCTTTTGCTGATTGTTATTGGGGCCTAAACTTTCCCTACCAGTGCGTGTGTGTGTAGGCACGCTCTGGCATGCTTGTCTAAGCTCCAATCAAAGGAGGCCTTGTTCACTGTATTTGTTATGTCTGAACGTCCGATGATGTGTGATGTGTCCCCACTTCCCCCCGTCACCTGCCAGGAACAAGCAGAACCAATAACAACGTGCCACACACACACACACACAGACACACACACACACACACACACACACACACACACACAAAACAACACACACACACACACACACACACACACACACACACACACACACACACACACACACACACACACACACACACACACACACACACACACACACACACACACACACGTGCTTCCTGCCACTATCCCTGAACTAGTCCATGCTAATGCAAAAGCACAACACTGGAGTGTGCAGCAGCCAGTTCTGATTCGTTTTACAGCATCTCTCGGTTCAAGCAAATACACTCTGAGGATTTTACCACTGAGTCTAAGGCAATTGGTCAGAGACCCCTAGAACTGCCTGCAGTGGGTTTACTACTGATAAACACTGACAAATAGAATAAACAAGACTAGACTAGACTAGAATAGAGCACAGTTTCCAAGACTTCAGTTTGAGAGAAACAGAAAATAATATATTTGAATAGAATATAATTAAATAGAATAGGGTTTCCCAGACTTAAAGGAAAATATTTGAATAGAATATGGAATAGACTAGGATAGAATAGAAAAAAATAGAATAAAATAGAATAGAACAAAATAGAAAATAATAACATGAAATGGAATACAACTGGAATTGCCGGACTGGGATTGAATAGAATAGATTAGAATAGAATAGAATAGAATAGGGGTTCTCAGACTGGGTTAAACAAAATAGAACAGAAACAATAAAATATAATAGAAATAATAGAATAGAGTAGAATAGAATAGAATAGAATAGGGGTTCTCAGACTGGGGTTGAACAGAATAGAACAGAAACAATAAAATATAATAGAAATAATAGAATCGAGTAGAATAGAGTAGAGTAAAGTTTCTCAGACTGGGGTTAAACCGAATAGAAAAAATAGAATAGAACAGAAATAATAGAATAAAAACAATAGATTAGAATAGGATAGAACAGAATAGAATAGACTAGAAAATAATAACATTAAATAGAACAGGAATTGCTGGACTGGGGTTGAATAGAATAGAATAGAATAGAATAAAACAGAATAGAATAGAATAGAATAGAATAGAACAGAAACAATACAATTGAATATAAATAATAAAATAGAACAGAATAGGATTTCTCAGATGAGTTGAAAAGAATAGAACAAAATAGAGCAGAAACATTAGAATAGAAATCATAGAATAGAATAGAACAGAATAGAATAGGGTTTCTAAGATTAGAATTGAAGAGCATAGAATACAACAGAATAGAATAGGGTTTCTAAGATTAGAATTGAAGAGCATAGAATAGAACAGAATAGAATAGGGTTTCTAAGATTAGAATTGAAGAGCATAGAATAGAACAGAATAGAAATAATAGAATAAAATAGAAATAATAGAATAGAATAGGGATTCTCAGACTGGGATTGAATAGAATAGAAATAATAGAATAGCAATAATAAAATAGTATAGTATAGAATATAATAGAACAGAACAGTAAATAATACCATGAAATAGAATAAAACAGGAATTGCCGAACTGGGGTTGAATAGAATAGAATAAAACAGAATAGAATAGAACAGAATAGAATATAACAATAGAATAGAACAGAATAGAATATAACAGAATAGAATAAGGGTTCTCAGACTGGGGTTGAATAGAATAGAACAGAATAGAACAGAAACAATAGAACAGAATAGAAAAGAATAGAATAGAATAGAATAAATAGAATAGAATACAATACAATACAATAGAATAGGGTTTCTCAGACTTGGGTGGAATAGAATTGAAAAAAATAGAATAGAACAGAAATAACAAAATATAAATGATAGAATAGAATAGAATAGGGTTTCTGATACAGGTTGAATAGCATAGAATAGAACAGAACAGACATAATAGAATAGAAATAATAGAATAGAGTTTCTGAGATTGGGGTTGAATAGAATAGAAATAATAGAATACAAATAATAGAATAGAACAGAATAGAATAGGGTTTTTGAGACTGGAGTTGAATAGCACAAAATAAATCAGAATAGAAATAATACAACAGAATAGAAATAATTGAATAGAATAGTTTCTCAGACTTGAGTTAAATAGAATAGAAATAATAGAATAGTAAAAAATAGAATAGGCTTTCTGAGACTGGGGTTGAATAGAATAGAACAGAATATAATAGAAATAATAGAATAAAATAGCATAGGGCTTCTCAGACTGGGGTTGAATAGAATAGAATAGAAGAGAACAGACTAGGGGTTTCCCAGACTGGAATATAGAAAAACTTCCTAAACTTGTGTTTGTGAGGGGACAGGATAGAATACACATGTCTGTGTTGTGTTTGACTCTGGTCTTTCTGCCTTCCCAGTGGATGTTGTTCAGAACAGACGGCAGGTTTGTGCTCATTTGCGATGTGATGCAGAGTTTCACATTCTAACTCACCGGGAATCTGGCTGTGGGCGGGGCTGCCGAAGGGGGGCGTGTTGAGGGTGGGGCGTGTGTTGGGGGCGGGGCCGTGGTGTGGGCTGCACCGCATGGCACTTCGCCTCAACTGCTCAGAGAAAGCTAACGCGCCTGGCTTTACTGCTTCATCCGGCTTCTGTCGGTGGCCTGCGCACACACACACACACACACACACACACACACACACACACACACACACACATACACACACGCACACACAGGACGACATGAGAGAGAACGATTTAGTTACTGACTGTTAACTGTCCATTATCAAAGCCACTTAAACACACACACACACACACACACACACACACACACACACACACACACACACAACTGTTAAATAGATGCACCGTGATCTGAGTGACCCACACACACACACACACACACACACACACACACACACACACACACACACACACACACACACACACACACACACACATACACACACACACACACACATGCACACTTCAGTACTTCCTTGTAATGATGCTAAATGACGACACAGTGACGCAATGAAGTCATTGCTTTAGCAGGGGGCGCTGTGTGTGTGTATGTGTGCGTGTGTGTGTGTATGTATGCATGTATGTGTGTGTATGTTTCTAAGTGTCTGTATGGGTGTGTTTATGTCTGTGTGTGTATTTGGTTAGATATGTATCTATGTGCGTACCTATGTGTCTATGTATCTGTATGTATGTGTGTGTGTGTGTTTGTGCGTGCTTGTATGTATGTATCGGTGTCTGTGTGTATGTATCTTTGTGTGTGTGTGTGTTTGTTTGTGTATCTGTGTATATATGTATGTATGTATGTATGTGTATGTAAATGATTCTGTGTGTGTGTGTGTGTGTGTGTGTGTCAGACCGCACACAGAGAGAGCAGGATTAATGATCAGAGGCGCTGAGAGAGAAAGGCAAACGCAGAGGAACAGAGAGACGCTCCTGCAGCTGTGTGAAAGCATCATCCACACACACACCCACACACACACACAGAGGTCTGCGCACGCAAAGAGAGGAAGTCCTGCTGAAATCAGAGAGTGTGTGTGTGAGTATGAGCGCTTTGAAGAGCAGGCCAGCGCGTCCCACCAGACAGACCCAGAATATGCGGGGTGGCGCCGTCTGACGGATTCCCGACCGGAATAACGGACCAACGGGGGAATAAACCTGCCACGGCCACCAACACCAGAGCGCAGGGTGATACACACTCATATAAAGACATGCTATTAAAACACACACACACACACATAGATGCCGAATGCCCGACGACTGTCTGATTTGTCAAAAGGTGGAAGTGGTGCAAATTGTAATGTGGTCTATGCCTAATTGTCTCTACAGGAAGCCCCCCTGTAATCGTGTTAAACTCACGTCGTGGCTCTCGGGGTCCGTCCACTGTGATCTTTATGGCTCTCTGATATGTGGCCACTTGAGGAGGGTTTGTGAAGACGGTGATGGTGAGAGTGAAGCTCTTCCCTAAAACACAAACACACACACAAACAGGTCAACAATGCATCCCGACACTGTGTTCTACATACACACGGCACCGCAACACATGTTAAAAGGGGTCTTTTTCATGTTAAAGAGCAACTATTATCAATATTGTGTATCAATTCGTATCAGTAAACAAAGTAGTCTTATATTGATTAATAGTATATTATGGGGTACCTCAAGGCTCAGTTCTGGGTCCTTTGCTTTTTACATTATATGTGTTTGAATCTAGACCAAACTGTATGTTCACACCGAAAGCGGTGAGAGTGGTAAAGTAGTCGGAAGTCGGTGTGGGTGTCGAGGAGAGTTGAAATCAAGTCAACTTTATGGTAATGAGCTATGACGCGGTTCGGCAGCAAGCAATCGGAATATAGAAATCCACCGCTTGAGAAGAGTCCAGAGAAGACTTCACTGTGAAGTTTGGTTCCGACCACAGTTGTTTCCAAGGGTTTGATTATTGCGGTCGGCGGATTTCCAATTATTTGCAATTGCAATTGTTTTCCTACAGGAACATGCCTTAAAAAAAGTTACTGGCGAGTTACTGATGTGCATTAATTTATGTAAAAAAAGAAAAGCAAATTAAACAGTTTATACAATTAAAGTCAGATTTTTAAACCCCCCTGAATTATTAGCCCCCCCCCCCCCCTGTTTATTTTTTTCCCCAATTTCTGTTTAACGGAGAGCAGATTTCTTCAACACATTTCCAATCATAATAGCTTTAATAACTGAGTTCTTTTATCTTTGTCATGATGACAGTACATAATATTTTACTAGATATTCTTCAAGACACTTCTGCACAGCTTAAAGTGACATTTAAAGGCTTAACTAGGTTAATTAGGGTAGCTATGCAGGTTAATTAAGCAAGTTATTGTATAATGATGGTGTGTTCTGTAGACTATCAGGAAAAAATATAGCTTAAAGGGGCTAATAATTATGTCCTTAAAATGGCATAAAAAAATTAATAACTGCTTTTATTCTAGCCCAAATAAAACAAAAAAGATTTTTTCCAGAAGAAAAAATATTATCAGACACACTGTAAAAATTTCTTTACTCTGTTAAACATCATTTGGGAAATATAAAAAATCAAAAAATAAAATCAAATTATAAAATAATTCTGACTTCAACTGTATATGCTCCTCCTTTAACATTTTTTAATATACATGCATTTCCTGTAGTAAAAGTGCATTTAATAACTCTTGTTAATAACTAAAACTGGAAAAATGTGCGTAATATATTTGTATTTAATTTAATAATTATGTACCCTCTCCTCTGTTTTTTTGTTTTCCTTTTTTAAATCCATTTTTTTCTCATTTATTCTATTCTTGTAGAGATATGTAAAGTGGTTTTGTTGTATAAGAAAACTGTACATGCTGGTGCTTGTTAAGAAAAAAGTAAAAAAGTCTCATTTGGATTAATAGTATATTATGGGGTACCTCAAGGCTGAGTTCTTGGTCCCTTGCTTTTTACATTATATGTGTTTAAATCTACACATCACTACTACAGACACATCTCTTTGCACTAGCATGTACATAAAACGATAACACCTACCCATCAAAATGTTATTAATTTGTATTAGTAAACAAAGTAGTCTCTTATCGATTAATAGTATATTATGGGGTACCTCAAGGCTCAGTTCTTGGCCTTTTACTTTTTACATTATATGTGTTTAAATCTAGACTACAGACACATCTCTTTGCACTAGCATGTACATAAAATGATAACACTTACCCATCAAAATGTTATTAATTTGTATTAGTAAACAAAGTAGTCTCATATCGATTATTAATAGTATATTATGGGGTACCTCAAGCTTTAGTTCTTGGTCCCTTGCTTTTTACATTATATGCGTTTAAATCTAGACTACAGACACATCTCTTTGCACTAGCATGTACATAAAACATTAAACCTTACCTATCAAAATGTTATCAATTTGTATAAGTAAATGAAGTAGCCTTATATCAATCAATAGTATAATATGGGGTACCTCAAGGCTTAGTTGTTCTGGGTTCCTTGCGTTTTACATCTTATGTGAAAAACTACACTGTAAAACATATAACAGGTAATTGTCTGTATTTCTAAAATTTTTTTTACAGAATTTTCCAGTTTTTTCATAATACAGTGAAAGAGCTGTTGTTTTTACAGATATGTTCTGTAATTAAATGTACAGTTATTGCTTGTATTTTGGTGTTACGTTATTTTTCTGCTTTTTAAAGGGAATTTCATGTATTTCCAGAGAGTAAAACATAAGTTTACGTTAGTATTTACAGATAATTCCTTTAAAAATAGGGAAACCAAAATTCAGTCAAATTGTTTTTAGTCTTTAGTTTTAAGATCAACATGTGAAGATAGCATGAGGTTAATCAAGTGAAATAACAGCTTATTGTTTGTAGGCTGCAAATAATACATGCACTGTAAACTAGGAAATGTTCATTTTACTACTTTAACAATGTTGCTATGCGAACTGTGACGATCACCAGTGATCTATCGGCTGCGGATCGCTGGAAAACTACACACGTTACTTAACAAACTACAACTCCCAGCATGCACCTCTCACACACTGATTTCTAGTTCAAACCAAGCGGCAACCTCCCGCTCTCTCTCAGGAAGCCAATACGGAAGTAACTAAAACTGCAATTCATCTGAAATTCCGCTAGCCGTGGCCGCTCCTGGCTCCAAAACAGAGCAAATTTCAATTGAGCCCACTGTTAGAATGGCCAACTCTACAGCAGAAAAAAAGGTGTTTACAGCCTGACACAAACAAAGATTTGGGTTAATACAGCTAATATTACCCTTCATAACAACTGTGAGGGGGGTGAATTTTTATTTATAACTCATCCGTTTCCTTTATTTTAAGTTATATTAAGTTTGCATAATTAAGGGTGTGGCCACTTGAGTGACAGCTTGGTCTCGTTGGTCGCCGTCACGTACCTCAGCTGAATCCTGCAGATTAGCAACTGAACTCGGCATATTTATCGTATTTCTGTGTTGTTTTATGTGGCTTTACACAGTCGACTGTCTTTTGGACTTGTTTCCTACAATTATTAGATGGCATGGCATGCTGAGTGCACTTAATTGTGCTCACAAACCCTTCACGTGGCCTCCGTTTCCCATTCAAGATCATTTATCGTTTATATTTATATTTAGAGCTGTAATGCACTCCAGAATCTGATGAATTGATTAGCTGTAGGCTCTAGATCAGTCATCTGAAGCGTTGTCATTCAGTGGTATGCTGGATTTCATCAATAGTCTTACAGTAACTAACACAGACTATATCTGAAGTGTTTGGAAGTAATTCGCGTTTTCCTCCTGTTGAAAAACGTCATAAGAGCAAATTTAGTGGCTCAGTGTGTTACAGCTGTGTTTTTAAAAGTCTAAACACTTTATTGATATAGTGTACAACCAAGCACAAGTGGTCAGGATACAAACGAGTCGCAGGTGATAAAGTATTAAGCGTTCTCCCAAAGTAAAGTGTGTCTGAACCAGGTCCAAGCTAAATGCAGCATGCGTCTGTAGCTCCGCCCACTCTCCGCCTCTTTGCCCTTGTTTGGTATCCCGCCGTGGGTGTGATGACGCGCGAACAAAATGACGACGGTTGGCCGCGCCTACTTGTGGCTTCTTTTGCGCTCTGTAGAAACCTATGGGTGACGTCACGGATACTACGTCTATATATTTTACAGTCTATGGTTCTAACTGATTACACACACAGTCAGAAGATCGTTATAGGCTGTTTTCAATGACTATAAACACACAGACACATCCTTTCTGAGTCTTAAACTGTTTAGTGAGCATTACGACACGTTTCCCCTTGCCTTGCCACATTCGACCCCTTTGTTATTTTGTTTGCCACCTTTATGCTTGGGATTATCTGTGTGCACCTGTTTGTTCCTGTTTCAACCTTTAATTGCAAGACGATTCTGTTAATAAACTGCTATTTGATGCTCAACTTTGTTGTGCAGGCGTCCTCACATGACACAAACCTTGTTTTTGTTGTCAAACGATGAGCAACTGTGTTATTAAAAAAGAAATCAAAAATTAGATAACAGTTTTGTATTTTCAGGAGAGGGGGACAATCACGCTCAGACACGTTTCAAGACAAAGTGTATGTGAATGAGTGTGTATGGGTGTTTCCCAGTATTGGGTTGCAGCTGGAAGGGCATCCGCTGCGTAAAACATATGCTGGATACGTTGGCGGTTCATTCCGCTGTGGTGACCCCTGATGAATAAAGGGACTAAGCTGAAAAAGAGGATATATTTATCTGCAATGTGTGTATGATGGAAAGGGTGCGAGACTGTAAAACACAGAAGACGAGACGGAGCTGCGTGTATTTCTGGATGAAGACATTATTATGAGTCTGACAGACGGCTGCACGTGTCACAATAAAAGCCCACTATCAGACGCTGAAGGAGTTTAGCGAGTCGCCTTTGTGGTGTCCTTAAACAGACACGGAGTTCAGACGGTACAAACACTGCGTCACGAATACACATCCACAAATACACAGAGGACACATGAGGAGGATCTGGAATAATACAGGAGATATGGAGAGACAACACACACACACACACACACACACACACACACACACACACACACACACCATACAGTAAAACAGACACATATAAACAAATTATAAACAAATTTCCCCACATCACACACACACACACACACACACACACACACACACACACAAATGCTTTGTATGGGACGTCCCCTTGAGAAAAACTGCACTTCCTCCCTGTTTGGAAAGCGAGTCTCTCAGACAGAAAGACTCCCAGGCAGACGCTAAACCACTGAACCACAGTGTGTGTGTGTGTGTGTGTGTGTGCGTGTGTGTGTGTGTGTGTGCGTGTACTGAAGGCTTTGTAATGACTGTGTTAGATGTTAGACAGGATGAGTCAATGTTTTGCATTTATATTTCTGGAGAACTTCTACACAGACCGTACTGTGGTGTTATCAGAAGCATTACAGAATTATTAGCGCATCCATGTAGAGGAGTGTTTACATTAAAATGTATTTTAATTAGTATGCGTCATGTTACTGCCGTAGATGTTGATGAAATTAAAAGAATTACCAATAATAACTTGATTTAAATACACACACACACACACACACACACACACACACACTCACCGGCCACTTTATTAGGTACACCTGTTCAACTGCTCTTAAACGCAAATTTCCAATCAGCCAATTACAAGGCAGCAACACAAAGGATTTAGGCATGTAGACATGGTCAAGACGATCTGCTGCGGCTCAAACTAAGCATCAGAATGGGGAAGAAAGGGGATTTAAGTGACTTTGAACGCGGCATGGTTGTTGGTGCCAGACGGGCTGCTCTGAGTATTTCAGAAACTGCTGATCTACTGGGATTTTCACGCACAACCATCTCTAGGGTTTACAGAGAATGTTCTGATAAAGTGAGCAGCAGTTCTACAATGCTTTATTGATGCCAGAGGTCAGAGGAGAATGGCCAGACTGGTTCCAGCTTATTGAAAGGCAACAGTACCTAAAATAAGCACTCGTTACAACCGAGCTCTGCAACCGTCCAACCTTGAGGCGGATGGGCTACAGCAGCAGAAGACCACACCGTGTGCCGCTCCTGTCAGCTAAGATCAGGAAACTAAGGCTACAATTCACACAGGCCAGGGCCGGCACATCTATAGAGGCGACCTAGGCGGCCGCCTAGGGCTGCAGTATAGAGTGGGCGGCGTCCGCAACACCCCCCTCACCACCCGCGTCCTCAGATATATTCGCGCATAGACAACAGAATAGAGAGGGCGGCGTCAGCGACAACTCCATCAGCACCAGCGTGTCACAATTGGGGTCCGCGACACCCATGCGTCCTCAGTTATATCCGCGCATAGGGCGGCAGAATAAAGAGCGCAGTGTCCGCGACACCTCCCTCAGCACCCGCGCATCCTCAGTTATATCCGTGCATAGGGCGGCAGAATAAAGAGCGCAGTGTCCGCGACACCTCCCTCAGCACCCGCGCATCCTCAGTTATATCCGCGCATAATGCGCCGGAAAAGAGGTCCGCGACACCTCACTTCATTTTAATAACCGGTCACATTCGTTTTCACATTGGGGTTGAGGGCGGTGTGATCGTCCTCTGCCTAGAGCGGCAGTTCAGCTTGCTCCGGCCCTGACACAGGCTCACTAAAACTGGACAATAGAAGATTGGAGAAACGTTGCCTGCTCTGATGAGTCTCCATTTCGCATTCAGATGCTCGGGTCAGAATTTGGCCAAAACAACATGAAAACATGGATCCATCCTGCCTTGTGTCAGCGGTTCAGGCTGGTGGTGGTGGTGTAATGGTGTGGGGGAGATTTTCTTTGGGTCCATTAGTACCAATTGAGCATCAACGCCACAGCCTACCTGAGTGTTGCTGCTGACCATGTCCATCCCTTTATGAGCACAGTGTCTCCATCTTCTGATGGCTACTTCCAGCAGGATAACGCACCATGTCATAAAGCCTGAATCTTCTCAGACTGGTTTCTTGAACATGACGATGAGTTCACTGTACTCAAATGGCCTCCACAGTCACCAGAGCTCAATCCAATTGAGCAGCTTTGGGATGTGGTGGAACGGGAGATTGGCATCATGGATGTGCAGCCGACAAATCTGCAGCAACTGTGTGATGCTATCATGTCAACATGGAGCAAAATCTCTGAGGAATATTTACAGTAGCTTGTTGAATCTCTGACATGAAGGATTGAGGCAGTTCTGAAGGCTAAAGGAGTCCAACCCGCTACTTGTAAGGTGTACCTAATAAAGTGGCCAGTGACTGTGTATTTTCTTTATTTAATATTTGCTCATTTCTCTTTTTAATGACCGCAAGGCTTGCGTGTTGTTTTGTTATTCTTCTTCTTTTATTACTTCATGAATGCATTTTACGATAACACACCTCACACACCCATAGGAACACCATTTACTCTACATTACTATAGTATTTTCATGAGATATGATGTACAATATCATGTAACAAGTATGTATCATGGTACTATGTCTGAACACATAGTGTGTGTGTGTGTGTTGTTTGTGTGCGCATGTGTGTGTGTTTGTGAGCTCATGGCAGACAGAAGTGGACTGGTGTTGTCACAGTGACTGTGCTCAGAATAGCAGCTGGCACTGGACTCCTGCGTCTGCACATCTGTGTGTGTGTGTGTGTGTGTGTGTGTGTGTGGTCAGACTCAGAGTTTGTCAGGTTTTTAGGGAGCTGCTTGGAGTTTTTCCCAGCTCCATTTGTCTGTGTGTTTGGTGTGTGTGTGTGTGTGTGTAACCCAGCCTCTCTTCAGGCCCGTTTGGTGCAGAGTAACCCAAAGCTGCTGCTGGCATGCGAGCGGACGCCTCTCTCCTCATAGCGATGAGTGACAGGTGGAAGCATCAGGAATTGTGGGTAGATCTGCTCTGG
Source organism: Danio rerio (assembly GCF_049306965.1). Taxonomy (NCBI): domain Eukaryota; kingdom Metazoa; phylum Chordata; class Actinopteri; order Cypriniformes; family Danionidae; genus Danio; species Danio rerio. The sequence goes on from NC_133176.1 coordinate 2,069,714, forward strand.
AGTTTTTCTCGTGCGCAGACGTCTCGGCTCATGATGACAGTAGAAACATGAGGCGCTGCTGTGAATGAACCTGCTAGACTAAATGTGGGATCTGAGGAGCTGTAGAGCAGCTTCTGGAGCTGATGATCAGGTGTATGTGTGTGTGTACGTGTTTTTGTGACATATTAGGACACAAATCTGTATAATGACATGGGTATGACACAGGTTTTACAAAAAGGAAGTGAAATATGAGGACATTGGTAAAGCTGCACACAGTCTCCTGTGATGGTTGGGTTTAGGGGTGGGGT
>NC_133176.1:2072500-2140000 GCF_049306965.1 Danio rerio
ATAACTTATAAATCATTTAGTGGAGGGATATGTGCTCAAATCCTGCAAGAACTACTTTATCTGAACATAACGGCAAACCTCAAGGTACATACGCATTTGGTCTAAAATATTAGATAGAGCTGAGATACATTGTTCAGGAAAGGCCTCCTCCAAAATTCCGCCATTAAATAGTACATTTTCTGCTGTAAACAAAAGCTTGCAGTGCTTGCCCCGCCTCCAAGTTCTTCTGATTGGTCCACTGCTTGAGAACCAACACTGATGAGCAGTGCTTAGTGTAAAAACTTCTTTTAACTTGACACAGTCTCTTAAAGCTGACATGAACTAGAAGTTAAGATTGTACATCTAACTCGAACCGCCCCGAAATGAGAAAAAAATGTATGGCGGTGCATAATAAAACCAAAAACATGACACGCCCTGATAGCTCCACCCTAAATGACAGTTTTCCCCACCCTAAAGGACTGATAGCTCCACCATAAAGGACTGATAGCTCCGCCCTAAATGGCAGATAGCTCCGCCCTAAATGACTGATAGCTCTGCCCTAAATGGCAGATAGCTCCGCCCTAAATGACAGATAGCTCTGCCCTAAAGGACTGATAGCTCTGCCCTAAAGGACTGATAGCTACGCCCTAAATGACAGATAGCTCTGGCCTAAAAGACTGATAGCTCCGCCCTAAATTACAGATAGCTCTGCCCTAAAGGACTGACAGCTCCTCCCTAAAAGACAGATAGCTCCGCCCTAAAGGACTGATAGCTCCGCCCTAAATGACTGTTTTCTCCGCCCTAAAGGACTGATAGCTCCACCATAAAGGACTGATAGCTTCGCCCTAAATGACAGATAGCTCCGCCCTAAATGACAGATAGCTCCGCCCTAAATGACAGATAGCTCTGCCCTAAATGACAGATAGCTCTGCCCTAAATGACAGATAGCTCCGCCCTAAAGGACTGATAGCTCCGCCCTAAATGACAGACAGCTCTGCCCTAAAGGACTAATAGCTCCGCCCTAAATGACAGATGGCTCTGCCCTAAAGGACTGATAGCTCTGCCCTAAAAGACTGATAGCTCCGCCCTAAATGACAGATAGCTCCGCCCTAAATGACAGATAGCTCTGCCCTAAATGACAGATAGCTCCGCCCTAAAGGACTGATAGCTCCGCCCTAAATGACAGACAGCTCTGCCCTAAAGGACAGATAGCTCCGCCCTAAATGACAGATGGCTCTGCCCTAAAGGACTGATAGCTCCGCCCTAAATGACAGATAGTTCTGCCCTAAAAGACAAATAGCTCTGCCCTAAAAGACTGATAGCTCCGCCCTAAATGACAGATAGTCCTGCCCTAAAGGACTGATAGCCCCGCCCAAAGTGACTGATAATCCAACCCTAAAGGACTGATAGCTCCGCCTTAAATGACTGATAACCCTACCCTAAATGACTGTTTTCCCCGCCCTAAATGACCAATAGTTCCACCATAAATGACAGATAGCTCTGCCCTAAAGGACTGATAGCTCCGCTCTAAATGGCAGATAGTTCTGCCCTAAATGACTGATAGCTCTGCCCTAAAGGACTGATAGCTCCGCCCTAAAGGACTACTAGCTCCACCCTAAAGGGCTCATAGCCTTGCCCTAAAGGACTGTTAGCCCCCCCGTAATTTACTGATAGTCCCGCCCTAAATTACTGATAGCCCCTCCCAATAGGCATTATATGTGACCAGAAGTAAAGAGAAGTCATTTCGAGGATTGAGGGATGCTTACGGTTTTTGCTTAAAGTTTAAGAGGGCAATTATTTTTTTACAAAATAATAAAGTGCACAGCCATTTAAAAGAGGCACTGCTGTATAAATATAAAATATACAAAGAGTAAATTTAGATTTCATGCAGACTATAAAAGATGCACTGCAAAACATGAAAGCATAGCGTTCATGTTATACATTAAAACGCATTCATTGTGTGAACGGCTCCTTAGAATACTCATCAGCCAATCAGAATCAAGCATTGGACAGCTCGCTAATATAAATGCATATAACCCAGCATGTGCACACACAGATACCGGCCTTAAATTAACTCTGTCACAGATCACGGGTGAATATATAGACCGTGTTTCCTTCTCTCGATGTGTATGTCTGAGCAGTAAGCGGAGATGTTTTTATGTATTTTCAGCATCTCACCTCGTCCGCTGCGGCCCACGAAACGCAGGTCATTGAAACGAGCCACTTGGTTCTTGATGGCGGCTGTAGCGTTGCGGAGCTCAGCGGAGTAATTCTCATCATTTCCCGCCATCACTGTGACCAGTGTTCCATCTGGGATATCACCAAGGGCAACCACCTGTCAATCAATAAATGAGGTCATCATAGTTGGTAAACACAGAGCGCAGTGAATGGGAGAACACAACAAAGCATTTCTTTACAGTCCTATTTGCTGAAATAATGACAGAAATACTCCAGGATGGTGTTATCAAGACTTTCAGAAAGAGGAAAACAATAGTGTGAGACTGATAACGGCGGCCAGAAGAGAGAATCATGTCAGATTTGCTGTCCTGACCCAATACACACTGCATTAGACACAATTCACGCCAGCGCTCATTCCTATTTTGTCATTTGATGTAAAGATCATGTAATACACACATGAATACATATCAATGTTCATATATTAAAAACAATCTAAATATTAAAAACTTTCAAGGATTTAAGATGCTGATGACAGTCTTGTAAAAAGAATCCATTAGATGCATCAATTATTATCAGCATTATTTATGCAACAAATCATTAATGGACAAAAATGTAGGTATGAAAGTAAAATGAATAATGAATAAGACATGAGCATTTATATGTATAATGAAAAAAATCTTTGATGAGACAGATGGTGAAAAATTATTGTAGAATATTATTTAAATATGCAAATGTACATTTATTTGATCAAAAGGTGAAATATTATGGTAAAATATCATTTAAATATGCAAATGTGCATTTATTTGATCAGACAGACAGTGAAATATTACTGTAAAATATTATTTAAATATGCAAATGTGCATTTATTTGATCAGACAGACGGTAAAATATTACTGTAAAATATAATTTAAATATGCAAATGTGCATTTATTTGATCAGACAGACAGTGAAATATTACTGTAAAATATTATTTAAATATGCAAATGTGCATTTATTTGATCAGACAGACGGTAAAATATTACTGTAAAATATAATTTAAATATGCAAATGTGCATTTATTTGATCAGACAGACGGTGAAGTATTACTGTATAATATAATTTAAATATGCAAATTTACATTTATTTGATATACAGCCGGTGAAATATTACTGTAAATCATAATTTAAATATGCAAATGTGCAATAACTTGATCAGATATATGGTGAAATATTACTGTAAAATATAATTTAAATATGCAAATGTGCATTTATTTGATCAGACAGACGGTGAAGTATTACTGTATAATATAATTAAAATATGTAAATTTACATTTATTTGATTCAGACAGACGGTGAAATATTACTGTAAATCATAATTTAAATATGCAAATGTGCATTAACTTGATCAGATATACGGTGAAATATTACTGTAAAATATAATTTAAATATGCAAATGTGCATTTATTTGATCAGACAGACGGTGAAATATTACTGTAAATCATAATTTAAATATGCAAATGTGCATTTATTTGATCAGACAGACGGTGAAATATTACTGTAAATCATAATTTAAATATGCAAATGTGCATTAACTTGATCAGATATACGGTGAAGTATTACTGTAAAATATAATTTAAATATGCAAATGTGCATTTATTTGATCAGACAGACGGTGAAATATTACTGTAAATCATAATTTAAATATGCAAATGTGCATTTATTTGATCAGACAGACGGTGAAATATTACTGTAAAATATAATTTAAATATGCAAATGTGCATTTATTTGATCAGACAGACGGTAAAATATTACTGTAAAATATAATTTAAATATGCAAATGTGCATTTATTTGATCAGACAGACGGTGAAGTATTACTGTATAATATAATTTAAATATGCAAATTTACATTTATTTGATATACAGCCGGTGAAATATTACTGTAAATCATAATTTAAATATGCAAATGTGCAATAACTTGATCAGATATATGGTGAAATATTACTGTAAAATATAATTTAAATATGCAAATGTGCATTTATTTGATCAGACAGACGGTGAAGTATTACTGTATAATATAATTAAAATATGTAAATTTACATTTATTTGATTCAGACAGACGGTGAAATATTACTGTAAATCATAATTTAAATATGCAAATGTGCATTAACTTGATCAGATATACGGTGAAATATTACTGTAAAATATAATTTAAATATGCAAATGTGCATTTATTTGATCAGACAGACGGTGAAATATTACTGTAAATCATAATTTAAATATGCAAATGTGCATTTATTTGATCAGACAGACGGTGAAATATTACTGTAAATCATAATTTAAATATGCAAATGTGCATTAACTTGATCAGATATACGGTGAAGTATTACTGTAAAATATAATTTAAATATGCAAATGTGCATTTATTTGTTCAGACAGACGGTGAAGTATTACTGTAAAATATAATTTAAATATGCAAATGTGCATTTATTTGATCAGACAGACAGTGAAGTATTACTGTAAAATATAATTTAAATATGCAAATGTGCATTTATTTGATCAGACAGACGGTGAAGTATTACTGTAAAATATAATTTAAATATGCAAATGTGCATTTATTTGATCAGATATACGGTGAAATATTACTGTAAAATATAATTTAAATATGCAAATGTGCATTTATTTGATCAGACAGACGGTGAAGTATTACTGTATAATATAATTTAAATATGCAAATTTACATTTATTTGATAGACAGACGGTGAAATATTACTGTATAATATAATTTAAATATGCAAATGTGCATTTATTTGATCAGACAGACGGTTAAATATTACTGTAAATCATAATTTAAATATGCAAATGTGCATTAACTTGATCAGATATACGGTGAAATATTACTGTAAAATATAATTTAAATATGCAAATGTGCATTTATTTGATCAGACAGACGGTGAAGTATTACTGTATAATATAATTTAAATATGCAAATGTACATTTATTTAATCAGACAGACTGCCCTATAGTGAAATATTACTGTAAAATATTATTTAAATATGCAAATTTACATTTATTTAATCAGACAGACTGCCCTATAGTGAAATATTACTGTAAAATATCATTTAAATTACTCCTGACAGTTGTGCGGCTTCATACGCTTTGTTGAAACCATGATATATTGTATGTGTAACGGTGGCGCAGTGGGTACCACAATCGCATCACAACAAAAAGGTCACTAGTTTGAGCCTCGGCTGGGTCAGTTAGCGTTTCTCTGTAAACTTGCATGTTCTCCCCGTGTTGGCGTAAGTTTGTGTGTGAATGGGTGTGTATGGATGTTTCCCAGTGATGGGTTGCAGCTGGAAGGGCTTCCGTTGTGTAAAACATATGCTGGATAAGTAGGCGGTTCATTCCACGGTGGCGACCCCAGATTAATAAATGGAATGAAAATAAAATGAATGAATGAAATGTTGTATTTTCTAGATTCAATAATTAATATTTAAATTTTAAAATATCTTCAACATGACCTTTTGTAACACTGCAATTTTCTTAACTCTCATTGTAAGATTAATTAATCATAATCGAATAAAACACTCAAATTAAACCTTTAAACACTAAAAAAGCTGGGTTCCACACAATGGATTTATGTTGGGACAACCTGAAAAATTAAATTAACTTATTAGTTTGTACAAATCTAAGTGAACCGAAAACAATAACAAAAATAAGTTGTACCCCACAAAATACTCAGTAACTGTGTTGTTTTAGCTCATTTTAAATAACTAGTGTAAACAAACAACACGTTTTTGAGTGCGGCCTTTAAAATAATGACAATAATTGATAATTTTCTGCCATTTCATCATCATCCTCCTTGACTTTATTAAGCAGACATACAATATATTCTGCCTTTATTATTAAGCAGACACTTTGGACAGACGCTGAAAGCCAAACAACATTCAAATCCTCTGTACTGTCCTGCGTCACGTCCACTTGTGCAATTATCTGCACATCTAAACTAAATGAGCAGCTGATTTGCATATTAACTGTAAATGTCAGCTCATTCTTCAGCTCTCCCTTACACACACACACACACACACACACACACACACACGGCTGGCTTTGACAACACTGAGTGCTTCACTTTTATGCCGTCATTTGCCAAATGTGGAAGAAGAAGAAGATGAAGAAAGATAATGCGGTCGGTCACATGTGACGAAAGGACATTAACAGCAATTACTGATGCTTCCCTACAAATCATTAGCTTGATTCATGCTGTGAGGATTAAAAAAAGAGATGACAAGATTTTGAAATGCCCTTCAACTTTAAAAGAACCCAAAAAATAGCACAAACGAATCAACTACAGTCAGTGTTATGTAAAAAATAATTGATCATGTGCCACAGAACTATTCGTTCATTCATTTTCTGTCCCTTTATTCATCAGGGGGTCACCACAGTGGAATGAACCGCCAACTATTCCAACATAAGTTTAGCATTTGCCCTTCCAGCTGCAACCCAGTGCTGGGAAACACCCATACACACTCATTCATTCACACACACTCATACACTACGGCCAGTTTAGTTGATCAGTTCCCCTATAGCGCATGTGTTTGGACTGTGGGGGAAACCGGAGCACCCGGAGAAAACCCACAACAACACGAGGAGAACATGCAAACTCCAGACTGAAATGCCAACTGACCCAGCCGGGACTCTAACTAGCTTCTTGCTGTGACACTGAGCCACCAAGCTGCCCAAAAATAACCCATATAAAACAGGTTCTGGTACCTTGAAGGCGATGGGCAGGGTCTTGTTGCAGCGCCAGTGTGTCGGCAGGACGGAGCAGAGGAAGTTCGGGCTGTCGGTGCGCACCAGTTCCCCCGGGTGGTCGGACAGTACTTCCACCATGCTGCGGTCTGCCATGCGCAGTTTGCCCACCAGAGCGGCGCCGGTGCTCTCCTGAGCCCCCAGAGGCAAACCCTCGCTCATCTTCCCCGAGCTCAGGGTGGTGGAGGGAGGCGTGAAGCGTCGCCCGGGCGCAGGTTCTGAAACACAGGCCAGTGTTAAAGTGAATTCAACAAGGTAAGGCAAGCTTACGAATAAAAGAGACAAGTAAAAAAAAATTAAGAAAATAAAAACAAATATTATTAAAAACAGATTAAAATGTGTTAAAACAGGAATAATAAGTGCTCACGTGGGTTTCCCCTGGCTTCCCGGTTTCTTCCCACTATCCAAAAACATGCAACTTAAGTTAATTGACTAATTTAAATCGCCACCATAGACATGCTCCTAGTGAGTAAATATCCCTTAAGAGCGATCACTATCTGTTCATTAGCTACTACAGCAGGGGAATTCTCCAGATCTACCTGAACTCAAACTCCCCTCTCGCCTTGGAACAGGAGGGAGCCCCGGGCTTGAGGATCTTATGAGCTCTGGGCTCTCTCCCGGGACAGCATGCCAAACAAGCATTATAATCAATCATCAGCTAAGTGTCAACTCTTGAAATAATATAAGATATGAATAAATATGAGATATAATAAAAGAAGGAAAAAGAAAAGTGCTTTCATTTGCTGAAGGCTGAGACAGAGAGACTGAGGAGAAGCTTCTTTCTGCTGGCGATAAAGGGCAACACAGGGCTGACATGCTTTATTTTACAGACACTTACAGATGAATTTATGGGCATATATAGTTGAAGTCTAAATTGTTAGTCCTCTTGTGAATTTTTAAAAAATATTTCCCAAATTAAATTTTCACAGTATGTCTGATAATATTTTTTCTTCTGGAGAAAGTCTTAGTTGTATTATTTCGGCTAGAATAAAAGCAGTTTTTAATTGTTTTAAACACATTTTAAGGTCAATATTATTAGCCCCCTTAAGCAATATTTGTGTTCAATTGTCTCCAGAACAAACAACTGTTATACAACGACTTGCCTAATTACCCTAACTTTACCCTAATTAACCTAGTTAAGCCTTTCAATGTCACTTTAAGCTGTATAGAAGTGTCTTGAAGAATATCTAGTCTAATATTATTTACTGTCATCATGGCAAAGATAAAATAAATCAGCTATTAGAGATGAGCTATTAAAACTACTATGATTAAAAATGTGTTGAAAAATTGGGGAAAAAAATATAATATAAATCTAGTGTACTCCAAACAGGTGAGTGGGCTTGACAAACCACCTGTAGGATGCACTCCTTGCTCTCTTATGCACTTTGTGAGAAACACTTCTGTTTTACACAAAATACGAAAGCTATTCATTAACACATTTTAAAAAACAATTTACTTTACGCTCTACTTTATTTCCAGACATTAGCAGCAGAAAACAAACAGAACAATACAAACCCAAAAAAACACATTGAAAAAAATTCAGTTATGCCAACACTTCCTCAAATGTGCACATCAGTAAGCCTAGGTGTGGTCAGCAACATTAAAACACTATTCTGAGAATTCTCCAGTCGACAAATAAACTTATTCACCAAATTTCTCATCAAAGCAGGACATAATCAAACTCTTACCTTACAGAACGAATCACTAAATCACTGCATAATCTAAGTTTTTAAGTCGAATCCTCATACATTAATATGTTCTTTAATGCAATTTTCACATCTAATATTACTGTTTTACTTATAATACTTATAATTCTCATTCATTCACTCATTTTCCTTCAGTTAAGTACCTCATTTATCAGGGTCACCACAGCGGAATGAACCGCCAACTATTCCAGCATATGTTTTAAACAGTGGATGCACTTCCATCCGAAATCCCATCACTAGCGAACATCCATACACACATTCACACACACACACACACACACACACACACACACACACACACACACACACACACACACACACACACACACACACTCATACACTACAGCCAATTTAGTTGATCAATTCCTCTATAGCGCATGTGTTTAGACTGTGGGGGAAAGCGGAGGACCCGGAGTAAACCCACGCCAACACGGGGAGAACATGCAAACTCCACACAGAAATGCCAATTGGTCCATTTGGGACTTGAATTAGAGACCTTCTTGCTGTGATGCGACAGTGCTAACCACCCACAAATAAACTTTCACATTTTGACATCTGAAATATTACTGAATGCTGATATCAGGGCCTATATATATATATATATATATATATATATATATATATATATATATATATATATATATATATATATATATATATATATATATATATATAGTTTTTGCATTGATGATTGTTTTATGTATTTGTTTACATTTATTATTTTATTTCATATCAAGAACACCCCCATAATCAAGAACAGATGCTGATTTACTATGCAGAATTACTACTCCTAGTAAAATGAGCTATTTGTTAAACTTTAACCGTATAAAGGTAAAAGAATATAGTAAATTTACTTTTATTTAGAACAATAAAAACACTTTGCCACAGTAAAAACACTGTAATGCATGAGCACTTTAGACATAATAAAAATGGGTTTGATTGTTGCATTGCTCTAATTATATCTTGTTAAAATTACTTTTCATTCAAATGAATTAGACTCTTCCAGCGATTTATTAATCATGAAAACAATGTAGAATACTCTAAAACACACTAAAAACTGTAGTAAAGGCAAGAAACAGCTTACAGTGTTACTTCTGCAAAACATACATATAAGATATTTCCAAAACATCCATTTTAATGCATAGATATAATACTAAAACAAGGGTAAAATTGCAATATATGGCAACGTCTTGCATTGCTCAGCATTTTTCTATGCAAAATAATTAGAGCTAGTGAAATGAATGTTGTATTTACCAGTATTATTATATTAAACATTATTATCTGACACTTTCAATCAATTTTCAATCACATTGGGTCAGAAAACTACTCAATCATAGTAAAAGCCAGAAAAAGCTTACAATGTTACATCTGCAAAACATATAATATTATTAATAAATGTATCTAATTTTAATGCATAGATTTAATACTAAAACAAGAGTAAATTTGCAGTCTCTGGCAACGTGTACACCATAATTATCCTACTTATTATTATATTACAACATTATTATCTTACTTTCAATGCAATTTTCAATAAAATAATGACCAGAAAACACAACTCAATCATAGTAAAAGCAAAGAAAGCTGACATGTTACATCTGTTAAACATAAGACATTTCAAAAATATACATTTCAATGCATATAGCTAATACTAAAAAAAAGAGTAAATGTGCAATCTCTGGCAACGTCTTCTATTGCTCAGTAGTTTTCTATGCAAAATAATTAGTTCTAGTAAAATGAACGACGTATTCAACATTATTATCCTACTTATAATTATATTACAACATTATTATCTTACTTTCCATGCAACTTTCAATCACATTGGGTAAAAAAAAACTACTCAACCGTAGTAAAAGCAAGAAAAAGCTGACAATGTTACATCTGCAAAACATAAATGTAATATTATTTTAAAAATATACATTTTAATGCATAGATCTAATACTAAAACAAGAGTAAATGTGCAATCTCTGGCAACGTCTTGCATTGGTCAGCAGTTTTTTATGCAAAATAATTAGTTCAAGTAAAATTATTGATGTATTCAACATTAACATCCTACTTATTATTATATTACAACATTATTATTTTATTTTTAATGCAATTTTCAATCACATTGGGTAAAAAAAAACTACCAAAATAATGCAAAACAATTTGTTGTAGTAAAATGAACGTTGTATACACCATAATTATCCTACTTATGATTATATTACAACATTATTATCTTACTTTCAATGAAATTTTCAATAAAATAATGACCAGAAAACACAACTCAATCATAGTAAAAGCAAAGAAAGCTGACATGTTACATCTGTTAAACATAAGACATTTCAAAAATATACATTTTAATGCATATAGCTAATACTAAAACAAGAGTAAATGTGCAATATCTGGCAACGTCTTCTATTGCTCAGTAGTTTTCTATGCAAAATAATTAGTTCTAGTAAAATGAACGACGTATTCAACATTATTATCCTACTTATTATTATATTACAACACTATTTTTGTACTTTTAATGCAATTTTTAATCACATTAGGTCAGAAAACCTACTCAATTGTAGTAAAAGCTAGTAAAAGCTTACATGTTACATCTATATTTTAATAGAGAGTTCCAGTGCTGACATAAGATTAAGTTAGGCATCAATGTCTCGCATTGCTCAGCAGTTTTCTACATATTCAGCATTATTATCTTACAATTTCAATGCAGTTTTACATTAAACTGGGCCAGAAAGCACCATTCAATCATAGTAAAATCCCAGCAGTGCTCTCCTTTTACAAGCTTTATTATTTCATTCACTTCACATCACTCTTTTAGCAGTATTGTCACTACTTCTCATGCTTAGCTATGCTCACAGCATGCTTTGGTTGTAGGAATCAGTTTTGCTCATGCACTGCTTTTTAAAGGATAGTTTAACACTGCTGTTACCACGGTGGAGGACTTCCGTGCAGAGAAAAAAACAGGCAAAAGGAGCGTCAGACATCGCAGCGGCCCGCGGTTATTCGGCCAACCACAATCGATGCCACATGAGTGCGGTTAAAACCCGTCTCCAAAACCTGCGCTCCCTCCAAACACACAGCCCAATATAAACACAACCACTACATCAGGCTAAAACTGGAGTTTGTTGATGGCTGGTTGGTGTGAGAGAGATGAGGTGTGGAAAAGCGGCAGACGTGCATTTGCAGAAATTCAGGAGCAACAGAAATATCACAACTATAATAATCACTCTTTTCAGGTGTGGCTGGAGAAAATCCTTTTGTTTAATTATTATTTGTATGACTGTTGGTTGTTTTTCTCTCTTGTTTAAATGTCTAATTGCCAAAAGGTTTATGATTGTAAATAAAAAAGTGTATCTACAAGTGAATGTCTGCTAAATTGTCTAATATTAAAAACATTTACACTAAAAATCACTATTTTAGGAGAACACATTGTAAATAAATGGTGGGTTCAACACAAATAATTCAATTTGCTCTATTAAGTTAATTAATTTTTTATTTAATTTGTTTTTTTTTAATACATTGACTCAGCTTTTTTTTGTTTATTGACATTATTATTATTATTATATATTGACCAAAAATTTCCTAAGCTAATTTTTTAATTGAATTTATTTACTTATTTATTTAATTTCATTTCTTGGAACTTGATCTTGCCAACTTTTTTGTTTATTGACATTATCATTATCATCATTTTGTTATTTTTCTGGCATTTTTATTATTACCCTATATATTTAGTGTATATTTTTTACATTTTTTTTTTTTTTTTACAAATTTAAGTGGAATAAACAAAATAATTACCCCCCCCCCCCCCAAAACAAAAAAAATCAAGAATTGTGTTGCTTTAACTCATTTTAAATAAGTAGTCTGAACAAACGGCAGACTCAATTGAGTGCACAAAGACTTGAATAATAAAATAAAAAAATAGCTTATATAAAAAATAAGAATAATGTTAATTAACAAAACAGTTGACATAAGTTCAAGCTGCAAGAAATAGAAAAAACAGATAATTATTAAATATTAAATATACATACCACTTTAAATTATATATATATATATATATATATATATATATATATATATATATATATATATATACATACACAACATATATATATATATATATATATATATATATATATATATATATATATATATATATATATATATAAATAAACACACACACATCTGTCCCAAAATCTGATGTTTTATTTTAAGTGTCTTACTAATAATCACTTCAGCTACGTGTTTATTTAATGTACAAACTACTTCACATGTAATATAATATTTGCATTACAGAATGTTCTTTTGACCCGAATAAAACCAGTTTCTATAAAAAGGTTGAAATGTAATAGCCTATTGTATTTACGAAAATAAATAAATAAATAAAATTGATGAAAATATCATCTTTCATCCCAGTTCTTTTTCATGGTTTTCTTTTGTCGTGACAAGGCATTTTGTTTACACCATCCACACTGACCAAAATTCTTAAAAAAATATAATTAAATATCAGATGTTTATATTATACACATTATATATATATATATTTCTTTTTTTCCCCTCAAATTTTAAGACAGTTTGAGATTATTTTGGTATTTTTAGTTTAGTTTTTAGTTATTCTTGAGGTCTTTTAGGGTTTGTAGATATATATAAAAAACTCACCAACAGTAATAAAAAATCACTTTAATTTCAGGAATTTGATTAAGTTTATCATGGAAAATATATACCTACATAAAAAAATAATAAAATAATATACTTTTTTGTACTTTCATTATTTTATTTTGTAGTTTTCATTAATCTGCATTTTCTGAATAACACATTATATCTCTCCATCAGTTTCCATTGTATTACTCTTTTTAGTTAGTTAATGCATTTATTAATTCAATTTCCTCATTTCCAATTTTACTGCAATACTATTTTTGAACTACTTTCTTGATCAATTTGCATTTCATATTCTGGCATTTTCTGTGCAGTTCAATAACAGGCAAACAGAACTACACTTTTTAATGTACAAATCATGGCATCATTAATAAGGTTGAGGTTACAGGTTTTATTCTCTACACAGTTCAATAATAAGCAAACAATACTAAACTTAAACTGACTTTTTTACGTAAACAGTTTTTTGATGAACATGAATGTCACATTACCATCAATATAAAGGTAGAGGTTACAGGTTTAATTATTTCTGCAGTTTAATCATACGCAAACAGAACTGATTTCAGCTTTTGACGTCGCATTATTAGGGTTGAGGTTACAGGTTTTCGTGATTAGTAACTGTAATAAACATTCAGACGTGATGAAACATGACGCGTAAAAATAGCCCCGTGAACGCGCGAGTGACTGTCCCGATCTGAGAAGCGCTCTTACCGTATTTGGCGTCCCAAAGAAAAACCATTTGGTATGTTTTTGTCTCCGTGAGTTTCGGGATGGGGATCCACAGCTCTTAACAACCCTGCTGTTCGGTGTGAAGTGGGCTGAACTCAGATCAGTTTTTACGCAGATGCTGTTCCTCTTTCAGCAGAAATCATCATCGGCCACGCGCGTATCCTTTAGAAAGTTAGAGCGCGCACCTGACGCAAACACTTTCGCTTTCTTTAACTGACTACAAAAGTACTAGCTGGGTTAAAAAAACTAAAAAAGAAGGACCAGTGAGAGAAAGTGCTGTTCCTGGATCAGATGATGCGCTGTGAATGAATCTCCGGCAGCGACGCGCTTTTACTGGCAATGGGCAGCGCAGGAACGCCAGCCAGGACAGCCAATTTGCATACGCCAAACCCCTGGAGCGCTATCATTGGATAGCGATGACAGACCTCGATGGGCTCGACCAATCAGAGGTCAGACCGAATTGGGGGGGAGAAATGGGTCTAAGCAGTCAATGGAATTCCTCGCGCGTGGTTGTTGCTAGAAGGGATACAGCTGCGGCTTGAAGTAAACGGGAATTATTTATCGAATAAATGAACTCAGCCATCCCAGTAATGTAAAACCAGCAATTATACCGAGTATTATTATTAAATTACCCATTAAATTGCATTTTATTAACGTCCAAACCAGCTCAGTAATGTAAAAACAGTGATTATTACAAAGTAATATTCCTATTATTTATTAAAATATAATTTAAAAGTATTTTATTAACGTCTTCACCAACCCCAGCCATCACAGTAATGTAAACCAGTAATTAAACAGAGTATTATTGGTGTTTTTCATCAAATTACCCATTAAATTGTATTTTATTAATGTCTACCTCTTCCCCAACCCTAACAGTAATGTAAAAACATAATTATACAGAGAATTATTTATATTATATATTAAATTACCAATTATTTTTTAATTAATAATGTCTACCTCTACTCTAACCCTCACAGTAATGTAAAAATAATAATTATTATAGTAAAGTGTCACTAAAATTAAGGTTTGCTGATGTTGATGAACAGCTGTATTCCTTCTAGATTTCTTCAGTCACTGTTTAATTTACGGCCAAACCTTTCAGAAATAAAGTAAATACACCAAATATTCTTAAAGTATAATCATTATTAATTATTTATGTTTATCATCTTTATTCAATTTGTGTATATTTAAAGTATTATCATATAAACATGTTTGGAAACAGTGTGCAGGATTGTGTTTGCTAATAGCTGATTGTTTTGTACCAGCAGATTTTGTTTTGTATTTTTTTATCAGAAGGAACATGATATCAGCAGAACAAGCAGAAAAGCTTCAAAACGCCAGCCTGTTCGTCTCACTGACGCAATGCTGATCATTCAAACCACAGTTCAGTAAACTAATATATATATATACACATATTATTAATAAAATAAGATAATAATAAAACTACCAGAAAACTATGAAAATATTATAACAGTGACGATCATAAACAAAAAAGTTGACACAATATCAAGTTCCAAGAAATCAAAATAAATAAATTAATTAAATAGAAATTTGTCTAATGGAATAATAAATAAAAATAATAAATTATAATATTAATAAATAAAATAAATAAATAATAATAATATAATAAAAACAATATTACTAATAAATAAATTAATTCATTTATTTTCTTTTCAACTTAGTCTCTTCATTAATCTGGGGTCGCCACAGCGGAATGAACCGCCTACTTATCCAGCACATTTTTACGCAGCGGATGCCCTTCCAGCCCATCACTGGGAAACTAATAAATAAAAATAATAATAAATAATAATGATAATAAATAATATTATTAATAAATAAAAAGAAATAATAAAAATAATAATATAATGATAATAATACTATTAATAAATAATAATAATAATAATACAAATAAATAATACTAATAAATGATAATAATAATAAATAAATAATAATAATAATAAATAAATAATACCAGAAAATAATAATAATCATAAATGTTTCTATTATGCACAATATGATTTCTGACATTATATCATGTTTTTGCATGATTTAATAATAATACTAATAATAAATGTTAATACTACTACTACTACTAATAATAATAATAAAGATGACAAAAAAAGCTGACAATAAAATTAAAATAATAATAATAAAATAAAAAATTAGCTTATAGAAAAAATAAGAATAATGTTAATTAACAAAAAGTTGACAAGTTCAAGTTGCAAGAAATAGAAAAACAGGTAAATAATAAATATTAAATATACATACCAATTTAAATAATAATAATATGTGTGTATATATATATATATATATATATATATATATATATATATATATATATATATATATATATATATATATATATAATAAAGAAGAACAAGTTCATAAAAATAAAAATAAGTAAATAAATAAATATTATGGAAAAATAATAATAATGACGATGTCAATAAGCAAAAAAGCTGACACAAAATCAAGTTTCAAATGGTGAAAAAAGTATAAATTAAATCAAGTTCCTTCCATGAAATAAAATAAATAAATAAAATAAAAATTAAATATGCATACCAATCTAAAATGAGCTTTGACAGAAAAAGTCTTACTTTGTTTTAATCTAAAACACTGAAAACAAGATCGAGTACTGGAGATCTAAGGGGCCAAAAGGGGGCAGCAGTCGATCTGCATGAGCAGTAGAATGAACAATATCAGCATCACACACTCACACACACACACAGGTACACACTTACTCACACACACAGGTACACACTCACTCAAACACATTCCACAATAATTTACAGCAAAACAATCAGAATCAGTTCATCAGTAAAAATCATGCTTTAACATCTCACAAAACACTGGCAAACACAGCTCCAAACACACAACCACAGCACAAACCATCAGCTTCACACACATTCAGCGTCAAAATAAGATAATCACATTTATATCCAAAAAGCTGAGTTATTAATAGAGAAGTAACCGTATAGTCCGTATTACATCCAGAGTTGAGTAGGCATTTGGTAGAGTGAAGATAAGAGAGATTTTAAATGAGTATATCTGCACAGTCATTCATAACAATAACAGTAAGAACTGAAAGATCTGTTGAGCGTGATTCATGTGTGCAAACATTAAGAGCTGCTTCAGTGTTAATCTTCCTGAACATTAAATACAAAACACAATGCAGATGATGTAAAGACGAGCATTGCTCTGATGGAAAGTTCTGTCTGTCGGCACTTCAGTCTATAATAAATATCTGAAGATTTTATTTTATTTCTTTGTTAAATAGAAATGGTCAAAAGAAAAAGGACTTTATAGTTATATTTTGTATTTATATTTCTTCAGAAGAAAGCCATGTTTCTTCTAGTTTGGCTGAAATAAAAGCAGTTTTTATTATTCTTTAAGGTCAATAATATTAGCCCGCTTAAGATTTTTACATTATTAACAATTAAAATCTAATCATAGTGTTTAATACCATCCCTTTTCACAGCCCCTTTTCACAAGCACAAGCTCTGATGTGACCATACCATTAATCAAGGGACAAAGCTGAAGGAAAATTAGTTTATATATAATAAAAAAACAATTGCAGATAATTAAATTGTAAATAAAAAAGATACAATCATTGGAATTGAAACGAAAATAATAATTCAGTGTTTAGATAAAATTAATACATATCAATAAATAACAATGTAAGCTGTATATTATGAATATTAGCAACTGTACTTCTACCTAAGTTTAATTTTTATTACATATTACAATACTACTATTATACTGATTTGATTTACTGCTAGATATTTTTTTGTCAAATTTTATATTTATTAAATCAATTATTATTAAAAAATATTATATGCATATTATTGATGGCAACATATAAATATGCATATTAATGATATTGCAGATAATTATGAATATTGCAGGAATTTTAAACCTAATAATTCATCTTCTGAGGGGAAAAAAGGTGTTAAAATCATGAAAAAAAAACAATAAATAATGTAAGCTACAAATGATGAATATTAGTGATAGTTAATCCAGTGCACATGTTTTTATATTCAATAATTTTCTTTTTGGCTTGTTCCCTTTATTAATCTGGGGTCGGCACAGCGGAATGAACCGCCAACTTATCCAGCATATGTTTTACACAGCAGATGCCCTTCCAGCTGCAACCCATCTCTGGGAAACATCTATACACTCCCATTCACACTCATACACGACGGACAATTTAGCTTACCTAATTCACCTGAACCGCATGTGTTTGGACTGTGGGGGAAACCGGAGCACCCTGAGAAAACCCACACGAACACAGGGAGAACATGCAAACTCCACACAGAAACGCCAACTGACCCAGCTGAGGCTCGAACCAGCGACCTTCTTGCTGTGAGGGGACAGCACTAATACTGCTATATATAAAACAATATTATAATACTACTAATTATTAAAAGCAGCTATTACTTAGAAAGATATAATTATAAATATGCATATTCATATTTAATAACAGATATTTAACACAAGTTAAGCTAATCTGAAAAAACACAGGTATAAATATATAAACAATAATAATATTTACATCTTGTATGTACTTCATTAGATATTTTAGCTTGTTTGTTTTCTGTTGATTTGATTTGCATCATGTAATTTGTGCATCTGTTTTGCATAATAATAACAGAATAATAATCATATATCTGAAAGCAAAAATCTATTTCAGGGAAAATAGCGTAACATGCACGCCAATCAGAAATGATTTTCCAGCTGGACGGCACCGCGGGTCCTGGAGGTGCAGGATATCTGGGTTTTGTGTTTTACTGATTTCCAGAAATCTGATCTCTGAAAGTTGAACAATCAATAGCGCTTGTAGTCGGCTATAAAATATATCGACAAGCTTTGCAGGCTTACAAATATCTGATCATGTTCAAGCCAGGCATACAGCAGAAAGAAGACGCTGAATAATACAACACAACTCCAGACCAGTGAACGCTAAATATCTGTAAATGAGCAGTTTTCAGTATTTTGTAAGCTGCATTATGAGATCTTGATCTTTCTTCCAATAACTTTTAACCTTGAAAAGCTGGAAAAAGTGCCTTTTATGGACATATTTAATAGTTTGCAGTGCTGTATTGTCTGAGTCGGTGTTGTATATAACGGTACAAATTTGTATAGTTTGCATTCACTTCTTACTGCTTTTTATCTATTTATAATCCTATTTATAATATAAATAAGTATATTTATTGTCCTGTCTCTGTAAATCTGTTGCACAGTAGAAGCTCTGTCACAAAAACAAATTCCTCGTATGTGCAAACATACCTGGCAATAAAGCTCTTTCTGATTCTGAAACACCTTGTAAATAAGTGCCAGTACATTTTCTGACTTATTTCTCTAGATATTATTCCTTATACATTATATTATTTCAAACTGCTACTAAAATCCATAAAAGTCACTATGTTAAACTGTTGAGTTGAATTTTTAATATTAAAAGTGGACAGAGCAGAGATCAACATCCCATAATGCAATAGGGTATATGCCGAGCTAGTGTTTTTCCCGTACTGATAAACTTCCGGTGAGCTGTTATTGGGAACGTTTTTCCATTTTATACGGTTCCTTTTACAGCATCGATGTTGTAATGTCATTAAAATACAATCAGTTAAATAAACTTTGGCATTCATTTATTTGCTCAAGCGTAAAACGAGACAAAAAGCGGTTTACTCGCACGTGCCAGTCAGAATCGGCAGGCAAGCGCAGAAGCTCCATTGAATATACTGGGGTGAAATAAATGGTCATATTATAAAGACATGGCGGTGAATAATGTAATGTAACGCAGTGCTTCTTGTACAATCTGAGACCCACTTTAAATCAGATATTACTCAGCTAGTGGAGATCGCTGATTTTTAAAGAAAATTGACCTTAAATGCGCCAATTTTTGCATGGGCATACAGTTTGCCGGAAGCGCTTAACCCAGGTTACTGGCAAATTAAAAGTCCTATTATAATGCTTCGACATATACCCTATTCACAACCATAAATAAATACAGAAACTGTTCATTAACAGATATTCTTTACAGTGTAGAAATACATTTTATAAAGCAACCAACAAAATTAAGATTATAGTAGAAAAAATATAATAAATTAAATAGAAATCATATTGTGCATCATAGAAACAAATTTCATCCAGAAATCATGAGTACATTTTAGTTTGTTATGAATAAATTGCCAAAAATTCCGGTGCTGTTTTAGTGTTTTGAGATATTTCTGCAGCTTTTAAAAGGAGTATTATTTCTGTATTTGTATTTTTCTACTAATTCAATGTTTTTGTCATGTTTATTTTTAATACGTCTATATTGTTTTTATTAATTAAAATTTAAATAATTATTTAATTTATTTAGTTTTTTAATTATATCAAATTTGTATCTTTATCTTAATACAGTTGAAATTTCATTGTAAATATAAAATTTGTACAAAAAAGTGAATTACATTTAACATTTGAACAGTTTTAGTCAGTTATTTAACAACTTTTACTACATATCATTTTATTACATCCACAAAACAAAAGTTTAAAATATTTCCATGGGAAATAAAGTAAGTTTTGTTATATAAAAGTTATTTTATATCAGTTATTTATATAAGTATAAATATAAGCTTCTTTACATTTTAAATTTGAGCTTTATTTATAAAAGACTGACTGATATATTAAATTAAATATGACAATTTTCCCATTATATTTCTATAGTAATCCTTGCTTTTTATATACAGTTGAAGTCAGAATTATTAGCCCCTGTTTATTGTTTTCCCTAATTTCTATTTAACAGAGAGCAGATTTCTTCAACTCATTTCTAATCATAATAGTTTTAATAACTCATCTCTAATAACTGATTTATTTTCTCTTTGTCATGATGACAGTAAATAATATTAGACTAGATATTCTTCAAGACACTTCTATACAGCTTAAAGTGACATTAAGGGGCTTAACTAGGTTAATTAGGTTAACTAGGCAGGTTAGAGTAATTAGGCAAGTTATTGTATAATGATGGTTTGTTCTGGAGACTATCGAAACAAAAATAGCTTAAAGAGGCTAATAATATTGTCCTTAAAATGGTGTTTAAAAAATTAATAACTGCTTTTACTGTTGATGAAATTAAACAAATCAGACTTTCTCCAGAAGAAAAAATATTATCAGACATACTGTGAAAATTTCCTTGCTCTGTTAAACATCATTTGGGAAATATTTAAAAAAGAAAAATAAATGTCAAAGGGGAACGAATAATTCTGACCTCAATTGTACATGTTTAAAGACACACAAATGAGGAATATTTAATTATATTTATATATATAATTTTAGCTTTAGTGATATAACCCGAATAACAAATTGAATAAAAAAAATATTCGTATAATAATCTTAATAATATTTCTTAATATCAATTTATCTACAGTCTATTATATCAGAACGCAATCACAGCTTATTCTGATCACTAACAATTATTTGGTTAACACTAATAATAAGTGCTAACCAAATGAGAGATTTTACTCCTGATGGCGCGCACACACAATTCTATATACTTTACAAGCACTCCCCACTCCCTTTACCCAAACACAACCACAAAACCTAACCCAGTGGCAAATATTGAATATAAAAAGACTTATTAAATATGATTTTTAAGCATATATATATATATATATATATATATATATATATATATATATATATATATATATATATATATATATATATATATAGTCTATTTTCAAGAACACAAAAAGCGTGTTCTCATAAGCCAGCTTAGTACAACTACAGGTCATACCAATGTCATTATACACATTTATCCTTGTAAACCACATAAACAAGAACACACGCACACACGATTGCTTGGCATGACGTATACTGATTAAAGCAAATACAAACAACACAACTGAGTATTTTGTAGAGTGAAATATGAAATGGTAAATATCATTCAATAAAATATCTTTATATTGTTAAGCATATACTCTCACCGGCCACTTTATTAGGTACACCTGTCCAACTGCTCGTTAATGCAAATTTTAATCAGTGTTAATCCATGTCAAAGCCTGAATCATCTCAGACTGGTTTCTTAAACATGACGATGAGTTCACTGTACTCAAATGGCCTCCACAGTCACCAGAGCTCAATCCAATAGAGCAGCTTTGGGATGTGGTGGAACGGGAGATTGGCATCATGGATGTGCAGCCGACAAATCTGCAGCAACTGTGTGATGCTATCATGTCAATATGGAGCAAAATCTCTGAGGAATATTTCCAGTAGCTTGTTGAATCTACGCCACGAAGGATTAAGGCAGTTCTGAAGGCAAAAAGGGTCCAACATTGTACTAATGAGGTGTACCTAATAAAGTGGCCAGTGAGTGTAGATGACATTTACACACACACAGAGGGAACAAAGGCACTTGAAGTAGTTTCTTCTTCATTTCCACAGCTCATCTTTCACAATTAAAAGTAATTAAAAGTTAAAAATATTTAAAAAGTAGACAAAACAATGACAGATGATTCACGAAGAAAGAAAGTGTGACACAACAGATGAAAAAGGCACTACGCAATATATATTACACAATATATATACCTATATACAATATAAATGCAGCTTACCCATGCTTATATATAACCATTTTAACTGTTCAAAGCTATTAGTTACAAGTTAATTAGTTAAAGTAATTAGCAAGTTATAGTAACTAATAACTTTGCCGTTTTTAAATGTAATGCATTAATGTGCACCTTTAATAAAGCTGATTTAAAACAATAATAATAATAATAATGATTAGCTCTATACCAATAAACTTGAATTGAATTGAATAGAGTTTTGGGTTTACCAAAGAGAGCGTTGCTGCTTCGGCCTTTCCTCATGAAGTACATGGCCCACGAGATCGGTCCGGACGCTTTAAACGGGCCCGGATTCATCTTTAAGACTCAATCCCGGATCTGCAACTAAGAAATACGGACCCCCAGGACCACCCGCTGCATTTATACCCTCGTCCCGCACCACCCTGCTGCATTTTACACAAAAAGAGTCATGACTAATATATCCATCAGTAACCATAGCCTCAGGAGACGGAGCATCTCTCTGCCCCGGGGCCATCTCAAACTCTCATTTCATTTAGATTCCCCTGATTTCCCCGTCTCCTGCATCTCTCCTTCAGCGCTGATAGAGTGAACATTGCTCAAATCATGCATGAGAGAGCAGAGGAAGAGTGCCGAGATCTGCCGTTTAATGGGCCGATCGCACTTAACAAACTTTTCCGTACTGAGAACGCAAGGCACAACACACTGCCTCTTTTGTTGACAAGAAAAGAAGGCAACACTTTGATTTGATGGTCCATTTGGGTATTAGTAGACTGTCTGCTTAATATCTGCTGATACTGCTCCTTCAACAGACATTTAACCGACTAGAAGAAACCTTGCAAGTACATGTCAGCTTACCCTAACCCTATCAGTCTACTTATAATCTAATGAGAATTAGTTGGCATGTAGATGCAATGTTGTGTATTCAACAAACGGACCATCAAAATGAAAGGCTCTATCATACACCCGGCGCAGTGTGGCGCAAGGCGTGGCGCAGTAGTCTTTTGCTAGTTTCAGCTTGGCGCAGGAGTGGTTTTGAGGCGTTGCGCTACGCTGTTTAAATAGCAAATGCATTTGCGCTCATATGTGCGCCCATAGGCGTTCTGGTCTATAAAGGAAGGCGTTCTGAGGCGGATCGCTGGCGCGTTGCTATTTTGAGAAACTAAAATAGATTTTTCATTAGACCAAAACTAACCCGGTCTAAACTCCGGCGCAGAGTTGTGCCTCACTTACACACTGCTTAATACACACAAGAGAGCAAAAGGCAAATATCTTTACATATGAAAAATGTAAATATTAAGGATGTATATAGGATATAATAAGAATAGATATAGAATATAAATATAAAGGATTAAAATATTACAAAACATATTATTTTCTAGCCGACATAAATATGAAAAATCACTGCTTTTATGTCTTCTTCATCTCGGGAGGCTTTTTCAGTTCATTCATAACAATTTGCTTTTGTATAATGTTATTATTATTAGCAGTATTATTTATTATATCCAAATTCATATTTGTTTTATTAATAACAAGCTTAGATTTGTCCACCTGTCAGGTTTTAGACCATATGGGGCACAGCATGTGTTTTAGGATATAACTCAGGTTTTTGAGCACACTTCATTATTATTGTTCATTTATTCGTTTGCTGGAAATTAGAACTGAATTTAGAAATAGTTTTGACACAAATATTTGCGTTAAACAAATTAAATTAATTATTTATAGACTAATTGATGTCTGTGCGTAAAGGTTTCCCTATCCAAGAGCGAAAGTGATCCATTATCTCTCATTCTCACGCAGCAGATGCTCTGTTTAACAGTTTTCTGTAAAAAACTGTGAACTGTT
The DNA here is from genome assembly GCF_049306965.1 of Danio rerio. NCBI lineage: Eukaryota > Metazoa > Chordata > Actinopteri > Cypriniformes > Danionidae > Danio > Danio rerio. The sequence continues at coordinate 2,096,928 of NC_133176.1, forward strand.
TGCTTGTGAAATGCTCAGTTTTCCACTTAGACTTACTTTGCATCCTGTAAATAGCGAATGCGCTTATGGCGCGACGCAGCTGGCTCTTAAAGGGAATGGGAGATGAGACTGCAATTGGTTTATTCTCAAAACACACCTGTAACTCATTAAGAAAATAAACTCAACCCTTTTAGACCATGCGCCACGGCGCAAAGCAGATTTTCCCATCCGTAAATTAGCAAACATGGATTCTGACACGCCCTGAAAGCGTTTGAGCCCTGCGTTGTAAACGTGTATGATTCAGCAGAGCCTGAACTGACCTGATATGACATGAGAACTGCAGAGTCCAGCATTTTAATTAGGTCCTCACTCCATTCAGCTCTTCTGATGGCTGTTAGCAAAAGATGTCTGCGGTTTGCATTAAAAGCAGTGTGGTGCACGCTAAAAGTTAAGTTCTCTATTTTTGGGCTTTCGATTCTGGCATTCCACCATACAACACAACATGATTGCTATTGGAACTGGTCTTGAACTCGTGTGACGGGTCACACTTTACAATAAGGTCCATTAGTTAATGTTAATTAATGCATTTACTAAGATGAACAAACAATGAACAATACATTTACTACTGTATTTGTTCATGTTAGTTAATGAAAATACAGTAGTTCATTGTTAGTTCATGTTACCTCATGGTGCATTAACGAATGTAAACAAGCATGGACTTGATTGTTAATAATGCATTAGTAAATTTTCAATTATGATTAATACATGCTGTACATGTGTTGTTCATGATTAGTTCATGTTAGCAAATGCATTAACTAATGAACTTAATTGTAAAGTGTTACCGTGTGACGTCATGTGTGATGTAAGTTGGTAATTCCCCTATAGACCGTTACACTTTTCTCCCATTCGAAACATAGGATAGTCTTATTAGATAGTCTCCAGAACAAACCACTGCTGTACAATGACTTGCCTGATTACCCTAACTTTAACCTAATTAACCTGGTTAAGCCTTTAAGTACTTTCCTGGCCTTGAATTCCTAAGTCTGAAAATCATCACTTTCAAAACTCTATTGATAAACTGCATAATTGTGCAAGGCGTCTGGGCAAACATATGTGAATACAAGTAAAATGACATTATATTGTGACATTAATTAGCCAGCAAATTTCACAATATAGTATTTTTACTTTGACCCAGATGCATTGCACAATATTCCTGGTCAAGCGTTGGGTCAGTAGTTCTGGCAGGATTGATCGTCGGGCTCCAGGAAGCGATTATTGATCTTGTGCTGCTGGCCCCGGGGTGCTGCTCTCTGGGGGCCCGCAGGGGACAGACAGCCTCCAGGCACTGGACAAAACCACATCTATAAATACAGTCGAGGACAGAATCATTCACCTCCTGTGAAATATGTATTCTTTTTCAAATATTTCTCACGTGATATTTAATAGAGCAAGTTTTTTTTAGACACAAATTTTCACAGTATTTCCTATAATATTTTTTCTTCTGGAAAAAGTTCTATTTGCTTTAATTCGGCTAAAATAAACACAGTTTTTAATCACTTTAACCCCATTGTAAGGTCAATATTATTAACCCTCTTAAGCAATATGTTTTGGATTGTCTCCAGAACAAACCACTGATATACAATAACTTGCCTAATTACCCTAACTTTACCCTAATTACCCTAGTTAAGCCTTTAAATGTCACTTTAAGCTGAATACTAGTGTCTTGAAGAATATCTAGTCTAATATTATGTGCTGTCATCATGACAAAGAGAAAAGAAATCAGTTATAGTCAAAAAACTAAACTATTTAGAAATGTATATAAGAGGGCTAATCATTATAACTTCAACTATGTGTGTGTGTGTTTGAGCTGTTTGTGAATATTCAGAAGGAAACACTGAGTATTATTGTGTAGTATTCATCCGCTCTGTGAAGTCGAGTCTTTCCACATCATCCATCAGTGTGGTCTCAGCGGCTGCAGGATCTGTTAAACACACCCCCGTCCTGATGTTACGACCCGCACCACGTACTGTGGCTTACCAAGCTTTTCCTGCAGCTCCAGCCGTCCTCCAACACTGTGAAACTGGAGCTGTGGTCTGATCTGAGCCTCTGCCAGTCTGAAGTCTGTCATATGAAGACTGATATAGACTCAGACATCATTCAGAAACCACTGCGGCCACTGACTGATCCCTCAATCACTACATAGGCAGCATCCTCAAACTGCAGACCACATGACGCCCACAACACCAAGGTCGAGCACATTTGTACACTCCCTGGACATTTCTATATCAATTCTAGTTTAGTTTGACATTTGTATTTAAACTCTACTTTAATTGGACATTTCTGAACACTTCTATTTCAACTCTACTTCAGATGGACATTACTGAACATTTCTGTTTAATCTCAACATTAACATTTCTATCTAAATTCTACATAAACATTTCTATTTCAATTAAATTGGACATTTTTGGATATTTATATTTAATCTGAGTTGGACATTTTATTTTAAATTCTACTTCAATTGGACATATCTGAACATTACTATTTCAATTCTATTTCAACTGGACATTTCTGAATATTTCTGTTGAATCATCAATTGGACATTTCTATTTAAATTTAATTTGGCATTTCTGGATATTTCTATTTAATCTCAGTTAAACATTTATATTTAAATTCTACTTTAATTGGACATTTCTGAACATTTCTGTTTAATCTCAGTTGGACATTTTTATTTAAATTCTACTTCAATTCGACATTTCTGGACATTACTATTTACATTCTATCTTAATTGGACATTTCTATTTAATCTCAGTTTGACATTTCTATTTAATCTTAGTTGGACATTTCTATTTAAATTCTACTTTAATTGGACATTTCTATTTAATCTTAGTTGGACATTTCTATTTAAATTCTACTTCAATTGGACATTTCTATTTAATCTTATTTGGGCATTTCTATTTAAATTCTACTTTAATTGGACATTTCTGGACATTTCTATTTAAATTCTACTTTAATTGGACATTTCTATTTAATCTTAGTTTGACATTTCTATTTAAATTCTACTTTAATTGGACATTTCTATTTAATCTTAGTTGGACATTTCTATTTAAATTCTACTTCAATTCGACATTTCTGGACATTTCTATTTAAATTCTACTTTAATTGGACATTTCTATTTAAATTCTACTTTAATTGGACATTTCTATTTAATCTTAGTTTGACATTTCTATTTAAATTCTACTTTAATTGGACATTTCTATTTAATCTTAGTTGGACATTTCTATTTAAATTCTACTTCAATTCAACATTTCTGGACATTTCTATTTAAATTCTACTTTAATTGGAAACTGCTATTTAATCTTAGTTTGACATTTCTATTTAAATTCTACTTTAATTGGACATTTCTATTTAATCTTAGTTTGACATTTCTATTTAAATTCTACTTTAATTCGACATTTCTGGACATTTCTATTTAAATTCTACTTTAATTGGAAACTGCTATTTAATCTTAGTTTGACATTTCTATTTAAATTCTACTTTAATTGGACATTTCTATTTAATCTTAGTTGGACATTTCTATTTAAATTCTACTTTAATTCGACATTTCTGGACATTTCTATTTAAATTCTACTTTAATTGGAAACTGCTATTTAATCTTAGTTTGACATTTCTATTTAAATTCTACTTTAATTGGACATTTCTATTTAATCTTAGTTGGACATTTCTATTTAAATTCTACTTTAATTGGACATTTCTATTTAATCTTAGTTGGACATTTTTATTTAAATTCTACTTTAATTGGACATTTCTATTTAATCTTAGTTGGACATTTCTATTTAAATTCTACTTTAATTGGACATTTCTATTTAATCTCAGTTTGACATTTCTATTTAAATTCTACTTTAATTGGACATTTCTATTTAATCTCAGTTTGACATTTCTATTTAAATTCTACTTTAATTGGACATTTCTATTTAATCTCAGTTTGACATTTCTATTTAAATTCTACTTTAATTGGACATTTCTATTTAATCTTAGTTGGACATTTCTATTTAAATTCTACTTTAATTGGACATTTCTATTTAATCTTAGTTAGACATTTCTATTTAATCTTAGTTTGACATTTTTATTTAAATTCTACTTCAATTCGACATTTCTGGACATTTTTATTTACATTCTATCTTAATTGGACATTTCTATTTAATCTCAGTTTGACATTTCTATTTAAATTCTACTTTAATTGGACACTTCTATTTAATCTTAGTTAGACATTTCTATTTAAATTCAACTTCAATTGCACATTTGTGGACATTTCTATTTAATTTCAGTTTGACATTTGTGGACATTTCTATTTAATTTCAGTTTGACATTTGTGGACATTTCTATTTAATTTCAGTTTGCCATTTCTGGACATTTTTATTTAAATTCTACATTTCTATTTAATCTCTACAGTAAATGCACATTTCTGAGCTTTTTATGTAAATTCTAACGCTTCAGCAACAGAATATGCTCAAGTCTCCAAGTTTCTGTCCTCCTCCATCATCTGTTTGATCACCTCTCTCTCTCTGCAGCTTTCCTTCAGTCCGCCTCTCTGGTTTCTCTCCGCTACTGTACAGGAGGTTAGTTAAGGCAGAGAGCGGCCAAAATAACTCGGCTTTCGTCCTCTTTAATTATTCATGCGGCTGTATTGTATGGATGCCGTTAACTGCTGCTTAAAAGTAATTAATTGATTTTCTGACATATCGTTTAGCAGCACAGCCAAGTGACAGAGCAAAGCACTCACTCACTCACTTACACACACACACACACACACACACACACACACACACACACACACACACACACACACACACACACATGGAGGGGCTTTGGTAAAGATGTCTGAATGATTCTTAATTAATATCTAATGTTCTGGAATATTTTCAGTTGAAGTCAGAATTATTAGCCCCCCTGTATATTTTTACAGCCTCACTGCAAGAAGGTCACTAGTTCGAGTCCCTACTAAGTCATTTGGCATTTCTGTGTGGAGTTTGCATGTTCTCCCCATGTTGGCGTGGGTTTCCTCCGGGTGCCCCGGTTTCCCCGACAGTCCAAACACATGCGCTATAGGGGAATTGATGAACTATATTGGCAGCAGTGTATGAGTGTGTGAATGAATATGTATGGGTGTTTCCCAGTTCTGGGTTGCAGCTGCTGGAATAGTTGGTGGTTCATTCCACTGTGGCGACCTCTGAAATGGAATGAATGAAAATTATGATGATGTGAAAAGACGACTGACAGGACACGTAACTGCAACATCATGGTGCATCAATTGGGAAAGTCTCATATATAGGTATGCATTTTAGCTTCACTAAAAAAGAAACTGCACACTTTTAAGGCTAGGGATGCACAGAGAGCATTTTGTTTTTGGAACCGAAATGATCTCGATACCTAAATTCAGAGTATTGACTGATACAGATCAGATCATGATACTGTGCCGTTTTTATTAAGCATTATACAGTTTCTCTGATGATAAACTCAAGTAATATATACTGTATCTTCAGTAAAAATAACACACCTATAGGCCTACTGTATATGACAGACGGCACAATCTAACTAAAAACAGGATGCTTGCTGTAAACTAGGCTGCATTAACTGAGCATTCATTATGGCATTGATCTGTTGGGTTTAGCTTATGCTTTTTTATATTAAAGGAATATTAAACAAAGGGAAGAAATCAATGCTTTGAGGATCTGTCCAGTGCATTATTGAACCTTTTCTAATTTAAAGATTTAGGTGGGCCTACTTTGTGTGCGAAGAGCAGGTAATAACCTTCTCTACTCCAGTGTTGCGGATGCGATCTGCTGATGACAGGCACAGCGCAACATGATTAAGAAACAGCAATGAACACCTTGTTGCAGGTCAAAATGAACAGATTTAACAGGGCTCAACAATAAGGACTGCCCGATGGCCCGGGGCCAGCGTGAAGGATGTTCAGTAGAGAAAACTGTTACTGGCCCGATCAGGCCATTGCTGCCTTTTCACAAAATTTTAATTAGCCTGCGACTATTTGTCAATTGCGTGCAAATATACAGTCTTAGAATCAAGGAACAATTTGTGCTTTTAAGTCGTTGAATGTTAACTTTTCTATGAAATCGTAAACACCATATTGCTTTTTGGTTCCTTTTATCTGATTTGATGTTGTGAGCATGTTATTTTTTTCCACAGCCTGGTAATAACCAGTACAGTGAAGAATCAGCAACATCAAATTATGATTTAATACTTATATTATGCTATAAGAAAATGTTTGCTTCTAACGTTGTGGAAACAGATATTTACATCGGTACAACACTATGAAAAAAAATGAAGTGATGTTTTGCATACAGTTGGAGTCAGAATTATTTGCCCCCCTTTGAATTTTTTCCTCTTTTTTTAATATTTCCCGAATTATTTTTAACAGAGCAAGGACATTTTCACAGTATGTTTTATAATATTTTTTCTTCTGGAGAAAGTCTTATTTGTTTTATTGCGGCTAGAATAAAAGCAGTTTTTAATTTTTTAAATTGCATTTTAAGGACAAAATTATTAGCCCCTTCAGGCTAATTTTGTTTTTCTCGATAGTCTTCAGAACAAACCATCGTTATACAATAACTTGCCTAATTACCCTAACCTGCCTAGTTAACCTAATTAACCTAGTGAAGCCTTTAAACATCACTTTAAGCTGTATTGAAGTGTCTTAAAGAATATCTAGTCTAATATTATTTACTGTCATCATGACAAAGAGAAAATAAATCAGTTATTAGAGATGAGTTATTAAACTATTATGATTAGAAATGTGCTGAAGGAATCTGCTCTCCGTTAAACAAAAAATGGGGAAAAAAATAAACAGGGGGGTGAATAATTCTGACTTCAACTGTAGTTTTCCATCCCATTTAAGTCAGCCACCTTTCGTTTTGCAATAAAACACCTGCACATTTTCCATACTGCTTGATTTTACTGCTAAATATATATATAAAAAAATAAATATTTAAATTCTAGATTCACAGGCATTATTTTTGACACATTATTTTAAATATGTGGCTAAGAATTAGCTATTTTTTATTTTATTTTTTTGGTGGGGTCAGTGAAAATTTTGGCAGGGCATGTAACAATCTGAACCACTGGGCCAATCGTTGATTAGCGTTGAACCCTGTTTAATGCAAAACTAAATGCATTTCTCCACTGATTACTTGAACTAACAGGAACAAATAGTCTTGGAGAATGTAATTTGAGTGGTCATGAACACGACACAAGCACAGCAGCTTGAGTTGTAAATGAATGGAGAATGACAGGCGGGATGCGCTGAACTGAACGTGAATTTAACCACATTAATAATCATCTGTACTTCACATTAAACTATTGAATGGCTTCAGAACATTTGGGATGTAGTAGCCTACATGACAACTTTCTAGTGCCTTATAATAAGCTGCCTTGGTGGCTTTTGTTGGCTTATAAACACAGAATATAGCACACGCACAAGATTTGATTTAGATACAGCAGGCCAATACCCGATCCAGCAAAAATATGTGGTATCGGACTGATATCCGATTCAAGTATTGGGATCGGTGCACTCCTATTTAAGGCATATTATAAGATGTGAATTGGGATGCAGAAATGTTTTAAAGCTGATCTGTGAACTGAAAGTTGAGCGAATATTTAATGCAGGGCTGTTTCTGCATGAGGACGACACAGGCACAGATGTCAGAGACAGAATAAGACCCACACACACACACACACACACACACACACACACACACACACACACACACACACACACACACACACACACACACACACTTCTTCATCCAGCTGTATTGACATTGCTGCCGATCAGAGCGTTCCAGTATACAGACACACACTCGTTCTCATGTCACAGCAGTCTAAGGCGCTGCTTTTCCCATGATCCTCTTTGCTCTGTGAGCTCTATGTGATGCTCTGCCAGTGAACACCTGCTTTACAAGCTGTGTTTCCATGCAAAGATGCAAGTTATATCATTTATTGCATAAAACATTAGTGAATAAAGCAGTGTTTTTATTTAACGAGAAACAAAATCATCACAACAAGGAAATGTGAAAAGGCTCCACATTACAAAAGCTATGGAAACACATCTACAGTCGGCTGTGTAAGATAAGCGCTGTAGGAGCTGTCCTTCAGAGGAAACAGCGGCACACAGAACGGTCCCGCTGAGAGTTTCAATCTGCCTCCATCACGGCTCCCACAGGCCTCGTATACTGTAAGCAGAGACCCCTGCCTGATGGGACACTCAAACCGGAACAACCTAGGAACTACTTAGCAACCAACCAAAACACCTTAGTAACCACCTGGAAACCATAAAGAGCTCCATGTCATCATGGAGATGAGTTTTGTTTTGGCAACAAACCAATCACTCTAGCAAACATGTGACAATCAGAATACCCTAGCAACCAACCGGAAAAACCAAGCAACAACATAGGAATCATCTGGAACACTGAAGCAACCACCTGGCATTTAACCACAAAACCCTTGTAACTACCTAGTAACAATCCTGGGCAACCACATGACAACCAAACGTAATACCCTAGCAACCACTAAGCAACCATATGAAAAACCCTAGTAACCACCTAGCAACAAAATGGAACACCTCAGAAAAAACTTGGTAACCATAAGCGGCTCACGAATGTCATCATGGTGGTGAGTATCGAACTGACAACAACACCCTAGCAACCACATGATAACCAAACATGAAACCATAGCAACCACCAAGCAACTATTAGGAAAATGCTAGTAAACACCTAGAAACCAACTGGAACACCTCAGTAAGAACTTGGTAACCATAACCGGCTCACAAATATCATTGTGGTGAGTATCGAACTGACAACAAAACAATTACCCTAGCAACCTCATGACAACCAAACATGATACCTTAGCAACCACCTAGCAACTATTAAAAAAAAACACGCTAGTAACCACCTAGAAACCAATTGGATGCCTCAGTAAGAACTTGGTAACCATAACTGGCTCACAAACGTCATCATGGTGGTGAGTAACAAATTGACAACCAAACAAAAACCCTAGCAACCACATGACAACCAAACATAATACCCTAGCAACCACCAAGCAACCAATGGGAAAACCTTAGTAACCACCTAGCAACAAAATGGAAAACCTCAGTAAGAACTTGGTAACCATAACCGGCTCACAAATGTCATCATGGTGGTGAGTAATGAATTGACAACCAAACAAACACCCTGGCAACTACATGACAACCAAACATGATACCTTAGCAACCACCTAGCAACTATAAAGAAAATGCTAGTAATCACCTAGCAACAAACTGGAACACCTCAGTAAGAACTTGGTAACCATATCTAGCTCACAAATGTCATCATGATGGTGAGTATCGGACTGACAACCAAACAAACACCCTGGCAACCACAAGACAACTAAACATAATACCCTAGCAACCACCAAGCAACCATTTGGAAAACCCTAGTAACCACCTAGCAACAAACTGAACACCTCAGTAAGAACTTGGCAACCATATCTGGCTCACAAATATCATCATTGTGGTGAATATAGTAATGACAATCAAACACCCTGGCAACCATATGACAACCAAACATAATACCCTAGCAACCATATGGAAAACCTTAGTAATCACCTAGCAACCAACTGAAACAGCTCAGTAAGAACTTGTTAACCATTACAGGCTCACAAATGTCATCATGTGGTGAGTATTCAAGTGACAACAAAACAAACACCCTGGCAACCACATTACAATTAAACATAATACCCTAGCAACCACCAAGCAACCATACGGTAAACCCTAATAACCACCTAGCAACAATCTGAACACCTCAGTAAGAACTTGGTAACAATAAAGAGCTCACAAATGTCATCATGGTGGTGAGTATTGAACTGACAACCAAATGATCACCCTGGCAACCACATGACAAGCAAGTAGAATACCCTAGCAACCATCTGAAAAACCCTAGGAACCAACTACAACACCCTAGTAACCACCTGTAACCAACTGGATTACCACCTACAGAAGCAACAGATATAACACCTTAGTAACCACCTGGCAACCATAGAGAGTTCCCTGTCATCATGGTGGTGTGATGTAAATGTGTGATGTGTCTGGAGGAGCAGCTGAAGTGAATTATTCAGCGTCGAGCTCTTCCTCTCAAAGTTGCTGATTGATTTTCTGACACACGGGATGAAGATGTCAGGGGCAGGAGCAACAACATCAGCAGCAGCAGAAGCCGGAGGTGTGTTAAACACTGAGCTCTTCAGTCAGGATCTGCTGTCAGTGCACATGCAGACTAGCAGACACTTACTGCAGTAAACTCACTCTAGATCACACTTCACCATCCCCAGCTAACAACAGCAGACGTTTATCCAACTACATCTGCGTTTAGGTATGTGTGTATGGGCCGGTCTGGACTGTGCTGCCTGAAGGTGTGTGTGTGTGTGTGTGTGTGTGTGTGTGGGAGGAGGCAGAGAGACGACTAAAGATTTGCCTCAGGCACTACTTAGTGCAGTTTGAATGGATGAGTAGACATAGTGGAGCTGAGGATCAAACACACACACACACACACACACATACACACACACACACACACACACACACGTATGCATACACACACACACACACACACGCACACTCGTGCATGCACACTAATGCGTGCACATACACATACACACACACTAATGCACATATATACACACACACACACACACACACACACACACACACTCATGCACACATATCCACACAAGTAAACACACTCATGTGCACACAGACACACTCATACAGTACATAATCTCGCACACACACAGACTTGTGCACTCACACTTACACACACTCGTGCACACACACACGCATGCACACACGCACACACACACATGTATACATCCTCACACAAATCCACTCATGCACACACGCACACACACACACACTTGCACACTCATGCACACACACATATAGACTCATGCACGTACACATAAGCACACATGCACACAGACACTCATGCATGCATACATACACACTCATGCACACAGATACACACAAACTTATGCACACAAACACATATGAACACACACACATGCATATACACACACAAATTTGCACACACACACACACACACACACATGTGCATGCCCATACGCACACACACATACACACACAAACACAAACACACACACACATACACAAACACAAATTTGCACACACACACACGTGCATGCACATATGCACACACACACACACACACGCATATGAACACACACACACATGCACATACACAAATTTTTACACACACACACACATGCATGCGCATACGCACACACACACACACAGGGACACACATGCATATGCACACAAACGCATATGAACACACACACATGCACATACACACACACACAAACACACACACACACGCACACACACACACATACACACACACACACACAAACACACACACACGCACACACACACACACGCACACACACACACACACACACACACACACACACACACACACACACACACACACTCACACACGCACTTCTATACTGATGAAGCTCTACAGTTTCTGTCCTCTGTGAATCTACAATATAGTGTGTTCAATATTTTCCGTGTGGGATGACGGACTTCAGAATACCGTCTTTATTGTTCAGCGATGATTATATTCCCCACGGAGATCAGATTAATTAAATATATTCCTCCAAAACTACAATGATTAAGGGATTCCAGTAATGCTCGTACATCCCAGCAAATATTGACGTCTATATTTCTGAGGATTCCTGTAAAACTCCTCAAAAAAACTGCTGCGCTCGCTGACTAATGCTGCAACATCTGAGAAACGCGCCGCTCAATGATTCTCAAACACGACATTATTAAGCTTGAATTCAATTCAATCTACAGACTAGACCTTTTGTCTCTACCGCAGCGCTTGATGCTCCAATATAACAGCATTTACAGGAGCATGTTGGAGTAAATATGCATGAAAAGTGAATTATCTGAGGAGCGTTTGTGGACTGATCTGCTAGTAGAGTCTCCAGAAACAGACGTGAGGAGCTTCTGCTGTGCGGATGTGGACCGGAGATACTGAAGGAAATGAGGAGCAGAGTCTGATAACAGAGACGGACACTCAGACACTGCTCACCATCATACCACAGCAGAAAGACAGAAGGAATATTGAAAATAGATGACAGCTGGAAGTGAACTAGATCAAATGTAAAAATATAAAGTTAAAAATATTAAATATTAATATTAAAAGTTAAAATGTTAAATAAAATAATTCAACTTTAAATGTTAAAATATAATTAAAATGCGTTTTTAAATAACATTTGCAAAAACAAAATGTGACTGATTTATATGATAAATATTATATTATATTATTTTAATATTTATAATAATATAATATAGATTTATATGATTTTCCACCATCATTTGGTTTAACATTTATTTATTTTATATATGTATAATAATATTAACCTCAGCAGTTTTTAAAATATTTTTTTTTATTCCAACAAAACAAATTATTTATAATATACGCAGATATATATATATATATATATATATATATATATATATATATATATATATATATATATATATATATATATATATATATATATATATATATATATATAACATAATTTAATAATAATACAATATAGTATAATACAAGCTATTGTAATACAAGCTATTGTAGATCCAGCTATTCAAAATCTGGAATCTGAGGGTTAAAAGATCTAAATACTGAGAAAAAATCCTCTTTAAACTTGTTCAAATTATGTTCTCAGCAATGCATATAATCAAAAATGAGGATTTCATACATTCACTGAAATAAATGTAGTAAATATCTTAATTTAAGAAGATCTCTGCTTATACTACAATGATTGTTGTCATGAAATAAAATGAATCATTTAGAGTTTACATTTACTTATTTAGCAAATGCATTTATCCAAAACAACTTAAAAAAGCACTTTAGATTATGAAAGTTGTAGTTTATAAATGATATAACAAGTTATAATTATTTATTTTTATATTTATTTTAATTTACTTTTTATTTTATTTTACTTTTCTTATTATTTATTTTATATTTAAAAATATATATTAAACATAATTTTATTTTATTTGAATATCTGTTATTTTATTTTATTAGAATTTTATTTTATATTTAATAAATACATAAATATATATTTTATTATTTAAATATTTTTTTAAATATTTATTATTTTATTTTAATTTATTTCGTTTTATTAGAATTTTATCAATTTTATATTTGTAAATTATTTTTATTATATTTATTTTTTTATTTCATTCGAATTTAATTTTATATTTATAAAATATATAAAAATATTATTATTATTTAAATATTTTCATTAGAATTTGATTTATCTTGTATTTATAAAATATATTTTTATTTTATTTTTTATTTTATAAGAATTTGTATTTATTTTATTTTTATAAAACATATTTTTATTTTATTTAAATTTGTTTTTATTTCATTAGAATTATATATATATATATATATATATATATATATATATATATATATATATATATATATATAATATTTAGATTTTTTGAATATTTTTATTAGAATTTTATTTTATTAGAATTTATTTTATTTATTAGAATTGTATTAATTTTTTATTTATAAAATATATTTTTATTTTATTATTTTACTTTTATTTTATTAGAATTTCGTTTAGTTTTATTTATTACATTTTTATAAAATATTTAATATATATATATATATATATATATATATATATATATATATATATATATATATATATTTTTTTTTTTTTTTTTTGAATCATTTTTTTATTTTATGTAAATTTTAATTAAATTAAAAAAATATAAATTTTAATTAATTTTAATTTATTACATTAAATTGTATTATATTTCTAACCAAAAACATATATTTTTGTCTGCTCCCACAAAAATCTTCCAGTGTCACATATATATGGAGTAAGTGATGTGACAATAACGATAACAGAAAATGCTCTCAGATGCTTCTGATCCTGATTTGACTCACAGTTCAGAAATGCACTTAGCGCTGTGACATCTGTCTGCAAACTGAATCACTCAGACGAGCTCAAAACTCAGTGTAAAACACTATTGTTCAGCATGCTCCGGTCTCTAATTAAACGCCACTGATTCAGCCTCAAACTCCGGCGTTCATCACACATTTCCTGCTGTCTGTTTCACATTTCTCAATGGAGCCTTTTCACATGTCTGTGTTTCTCAGCAGCAGAAGTGCTCATAGTGTGTAAACTCAGAGAACACAACAAATCATTTATTTACAATCCTATTGGCTGAAATAATGACAGAAAATCTCCAGGATGGTGTTATCAAGACTTTCAGAAGGAGGAAAACAATAGTGTGAGACTGATAACGGCAGCCAGAAGAGAGAATCATGTCTGATTTACTGTCCTGCACACATACACACTGCATACACACACCTCACACACACGCTCATTCTCAAAGATGATATAATGCATACATAAATACATTTAAATGTTCAAATATTTAAAATAAAATCACAATATTAAAAACTTTCAAGGATTTCAGATGCTGTTGAGCGTTAAATGTGTCATTACAGTCTTGTGAAAAGGGTCTTTTCGCTCACTAAGTGAATGTGAGCGTCAGATTTCAGAAACACACACTGTGCAGACAGACAGCCAGAGAGTGTGTGTTGTGTTGTGGAGAGTGTGCGATTATGCAGACCGGACCGCAAAGCCACAGCGGCAAACAAAACAGCTTTATTTGAGCAGCGGACGGCCGGCCAGCGCTGGCGGTTAAAGCTGGATGAGTTGTGGTCAGTGGATGCAGATGGACTCTTCAGACTGAGAGTCACACACACACACTGTCCAGCAGCTCTCTCTCACACACACACTGCTACATATATAACCAGAAGAGAAACACTCCTAATGCTTCTATCAACTGTTAACAGCTCAACTATTGACAGTTTTCCATCACATAAGTATTGGACAGGATTGTGACAGGATGATAACCTTGTATAAAACATCACAGTATTGTGATTACTGCTCTAAAATATCTTCTTTTTAAATGTCTGGGTAAAAAAACAACACCGTTTTCCCTCGTTGAAAACAATACAATTTATTTTAAGAAACATTTCAAACATTCTGGATTCATAGATCGGTTTAATCTCTATCTAATCTTTGTTTCAGGGTTAGCCACAGCGGAATGAACCGCCAACTACTCCAACATGTGGTTTACACAGCGAATACCCTTCCAGCTGCAACCCCATACTGGGAAACCCCCATGCACTCTCACATTCACACACTCATATGCTACGGCCAACTTAGTTCATCAATTCTCCTATAGCGCATGTGTTTGGACTATGGGGGAAACCGGAGCTCCCGGAGTTAACTCACGCCAACATGGGGAGAACATGCAAACTCCACAGAGAAATGCCAACTGACCCGGCCAGGACTCAAACCAGCGAGCTTCTTGTTGTGAGGAGACAGTGCTAACCACTGAGCCACCCCTACTTGGAACCACACTTTTCAATTTCTGTTAATCTTAGTTCACAATAAAACTACAGAAGAGTCAAGACTTAAATAGGAAAATGATCAAAACTCTGGCCATGTTTAATGACATGCTAACGGTCTAATCTGATTCAATGATCTATGCTAAGCTAAGCTAAAAGTGGTCATTTTTGAGTGACATGCTAACGGTCTAATCTGATTCAATGATCTATGCTAAGCTAAGCTAAAAGTGGTCATTTTTGAGTGACATGGTAACGGTCTAATCTGATTCAATGATCTATGCTAAGCTAAGCTAAAAGTGGTCATTTTTGAGTGACATGCTAACGGTCTAATCTGATTCAATGATCTATGCTAAGCTAAGCTAAAAGTGGTCATTTTTGAGTCACATGCTAACGGTCTAATCTGATTCAATGATCTATGCTAAGCTAAGCTAAAAGTGGTCATTTTTGAGTGACATGGTAACGGTCTAATCTGATTCAATGATCTATGCTAAGCTAAGCTAAAAGTGGTCATTTTTGAGTCACATGCTAACGGTCTAATCTGATTCAATGATCTATGCTAAGCTAAGCTAAAAGTGGTCATTTTTGAGTTACATGCTAACGGTCTAATCTGATTCAATGATCAATGCTAAGCTAAGCTAAAAGTGGTCATTTTTGAGTGACATGCTAACGGTCTAATCTGATTCAATGATCTATGCTAAGCTAAGCTAAAAGTGGTTATTTTTGAGTGACATGGTAACGGTCTAATCTGATTCAATGATCTATGCTAAGCTAAGCTAAAAGTGGTCATTTTTGAGTTACATGCTAACGGTCTAATCTGATTCAATGATCTATGCTAAGCTAAGCTAAAAGTGGTCATTTTTGAGTGACATGGTAACGGTCTAATCTGATTCAATGATCTATGCTAAGCTAAGCTAAAAGTGGTCATTTTTGAGTCACATGCTAACGGTCTAATCTGATTCAATTATCTATGCTAAGCTAAGCTAAAAGTGGTCATTTTTGAGTGACATGGTAACGGTCTAATCTAATTCAATGATCTATGCTAAGCTAAGCTAAAAGTGGTCATTTTTGAGTCACATGCTAACGGTCTAATCTGATTCAATGATCTATGCTAAGCTAAGCTAAAAGTGGTCATTTTTGAGTGACATGGTAACGGTCTAATCTGATTCAATGATCTATGCTAAGCTAAGCTAAAAGTGGTCATTTTTGAGTCACATGCTAACGGTCTAATCTGATTCAATGATCTATGCTAAGCTAAGCTAAAAGTGGTCATTTTTGAGTCACATGCTAACGGTCTAATCTGATTCAATGATCTATGCTAAGCTAAGCTAAAAGTGGTCACGTTTAATGACATGCTAACGGTCTAATCTGATTCAATGATCTATGCTAAGCTAAGCTAAAAGTGGTCATTTTTGAGTCACATGCTAACGGTCTAATCTGATTCAATGATCTATGCTAAGCTAAGCTAAAAGTGGTCATTTTTGAGTGACATGCTAACGGTCTAATCTGATTCAATGATCAATGCTAAGCTAAGCTAAAAGTGGTCATTTTTGAGTCACATGCTAACGGTCTAATCTGATTCAATGATCTATGCTAAGCTATGCTAAAAGTGGTCATTTTTGAGTCACATGCTAACGGTCTAATCTGATTCAATGATCTATGCTAAGCTAAGCTAAAAAATGTTTTTGCCAGACCCAGACATCAGCTAAATGGATTAAAAGGAATGCTAAAACTCACCTGCAAAATGAGTGCATTTTTAATAAAATAAAAGTGTAGGGTTTCTTTACGAGAGCAGAATGAAGTATTTCGAAAATGTAAACATCTGTGTGAATGAGAGTATATAGGAACATAGCTATTGGGACCATACTTTTAAATTTTTGATCATCTGAGTTCACAATGAAACTACAGAAGAGTCAAGCTTTGAATAGAAAAATGACCAAACTCTGTTCATTTTTTTTATGACATGCTAACGGTCTAATCTGATTCAATGATCTATGCTAAGCTAAGCTAAAAGTGGTTCTCCTGAACCCAGAAATCATCTGAATGTATAAAATAATGCTAAAACTCAAACGTTTACCTTTAGGAAAGCTGTAAAATGAGTCTATATTTATTTTTTAAGCGTAGTGTGTCATTAAGAGAGCCTACTGTAGATCGAGGTATATAGGAACTTAAATATTGGGACCATACTTTTCAATCTCTGTTAATCTTACTTCTCAATAAAACAACAGAAGAGTCCAGCTTTAAATAGGAAAATGATTAAAACTATGGCAATTTTTTAATGACATGCTAACGGTCTAATCTGATTCAATGATCTATGCTAAGCTAAGCTAAAAGTGGTCCTCCTAAACCCAGAAATCAGCTGAATCTACTTAAAAAATGCTAAAGCTCACCTGTTTTCATCTAGGAGAGCTGTAAAATGAGTCTATATTTATTTTTAAGCATAGTGTGTGTTTAGGAGAGCCTCCTGTGGATTGAGTTTGCTGAAGCGAGTGTATTTTTAATAAAATGAAAGTGTAGGGTTTCTTTACGAGATCAGAATGTCGTATTTTGAAAATGTAAACATCTGTGTGAATGAGAGTATAGGAATTTAGCTATTGGGACCATACTTTTAATTTCTGTTTATCTTAGTTCACAATAAAACTACAGAAGAGTCAAGCTTTAAATAGGAAAATGATCAAATCTCCGGTCATTTTTAATGACATGCTAACGGTCTAATCTGATTCAATTATCTATGCTAAGCTAAGCTAAAAGTGGTAATTTTTGAGTGACATGCTAACGGTCTAATCCGATTCAATGATCTATGCTAAGCTAAGCTAAAAGTGTTCTTCCTAAACCCAGAAATTGGCTGAATGGATTTAATAATGCTAAAGCTCATCTGATTTCCTCCAGGAGGAGCTGTAAAATGACTCTATGTTGATTTTTTAAGCGTAGTGTGTCTTTAAGAGAGCCTCCTGCAGATCTAGGCCACAGAGTTTGGTGTGGTCAGTGGCTCCAGGAGTGCGACGAAACTGCTCAATAAAAAAGTCATTAGTCGCCCACAAAATCAATTAATAACTCAGAAAGTCCTGGGACAAAAGTCCTCGCGGCGTCTTTGCTAATCTCCCACCTCCACTCAAACTATTATGCGGATGAGGGCCTACCAAATTAGCCAGAAGAACTTTCCGGCAAATGGCATCCACAGATAAATAAATAAACCAGCACAGGAAGAAGCGGCACTTTTTTTTTGCATGTGTAAGTTGTTAACCACGCGGCGGAGGTGCTGGGACGCATCCCATCGGAGATCACAGCCTCCATTATCAAAAGTCTGGAGGTTTCTCTGTGGTCTGGACCAGCGGCTCTGACCATCTGATGCCCTGCGCCAGAATCGACCATCATATTGGCATTTTGTGTTGCGGGTTTTGCAGCTTTTCTGAGGGAACAGAGTGGCATGACGGATGGATTTAGAGCGACCGCAAATGTCGTTCGGCATCACCGTCAGCCATGGAGTAATCAGACGGAGTAGTGCATATGAGCCCTTAATAGTGTACACACTTTAATGAGACGGGACAGAAGGAAAGTGACTCTGAAATGACTTGATGGAGAAATGAAGTGCAATTTCAGAAACCACACTGAATTCACAAAAGTGACTTTATGTACATTTGGAGCATATTAAGTACAGGGAAGGAGTACTCTTGTGTATTAAATAACTTTTGTGTTAAAATGAAATGCAAATATTGGTGAAATGATGTTCATTCAGAGCAACAGATTGTTTATTCTGAGCTGTGCTTTAATTAAAGTGAAATTCAACCTATTTTTGTTGTTTTCATACTATAAAACCTTATTTTATATACTAAAATTCCTAAAACTTTGTAATTACAGTACTTCAAGTCATATATATATGACGTAATATGAATATGTGATATACTATCACTGGTTTTCTAGAGAGAGATCGGCTGAATGGATTAAAAGGAATGCTAAAACTCACCTGTTTAATTCTAGACGAGCTGGAAAGTGAGTGTATTTTTAATAAAATGAAAGTGTATGATTACTTTACGATATCAGAATGTCATATTTTGAAAATGTAAACATCTGTGTGAATGAAGGTATATAGGAACATAGCTATCCGAACCACACTTTTCAATTTCTGTTAATCTTAGTTCACAATAAAACTTCAGAAGATTCAAGCTTTAAATAGGAAAATGATCAAAACTGGTCATTTTTGAATGACATGCTAACGGTCTAATCCAATTCAATGATCTATGCTAAGCTAAGCTAAGCTAAAAATGCTTTCGCCAGACCCAGAGATCAGCTGAATGGATTAAAAGGAATGCTAAAACTCACCTGTTTAATTGCTGACGAGCAGGAAAATGAGTGTAGGAAAATGATCAAAACTCTGGTCATTTTTTTATGGCATGCTAACGGTCTAATCTGATTCAATGATCTATGCTAAGCTAAGCTAAAAGTGCTCCCGCTAGACCTGAAGATCACCTGAATGGATTAAAAAAATGCTAAAACTGATCTGTTTTCCTCTAGGAGAGCTGTAAAATGAGTCTATGTGTATTTTAAAGCGTAGTGTGTCTTTAAGAGAGTCTCATGTACATAGAGTTTGGTGAAACTAGTGTATTTTTGGTCCCACTTTATATTAAGTGTCCTTAACTACTATGTACTTACATCAAAAAATAAATACAATGTAATTACTGTGTTTATAATGTGTTTGAGAACACTTGTGGTGTTCTTGAGTTGGGATAGAGGTTGGGTTATGGACAGGTTTGGTGGTATGGGTTGGTCTAAGGGTGAGTTAAGGTGTAAGGGATGGTCAACAGTGTATTTACAAATGTAATTACAGAAGTTAATTACAGATGTAACTACATACATGTATTTAATCAAGCATAAGTACACAGTAAATACATGTATTTACACAATAGGTACATTGTAGCAAACTATTAATTCCTGTGTAAGTACATATTAGTTAAGGCCACTTAATATAAAGTGGGACCGTATTTTTAATAAAATGAAAGTGCAGGGTTTCTTTACGAGATCAGAATGTCATAACTCTGATCATTTTTAATGACATGCTAACGGTCTAATCTGATTCAATGAATTAAGCTAAGCTAAGCTAAAAGTGCTCTCGCTTGATCTGTAGAGATTACCTGAATGGATTAAAAAAATACTAATCTCATCTGTTTTCCTCTAGGAGAGCTGTAAAATGAGTCTGTTTATTTTTTAAGCGTAGTGTATCTTAAAGAGAGTCTCCTGCAGATCTAGAGTATGCCTTTCTCACTTAAATAAGTGAAAAAATTTGCATATATATTCATTTTTATTCAATTTATTTTTATTATTATGGTGGCTTGAAAAGCCAACATACTGTTATCTCACTTAAACTTATTAGGCTGGCTTGTCAAAGCCAACCTACTGTTATCCTATTTAAACTTATTATTATTATTAGGCTGGCTTGTCAAAGCCAGACTACTGTTATCCTTTCTAAACTTATTAGGCTGGCTTGTCAAAGCCAACCTACTGTTATGCTATTTAAACTTATTATTATTATTTTTATTTATTATTCTTCTTCTGAGACTAAAATTCAAAATCTATCTGCTCCTTGAACTTTCAAACTATTACCACCAAACTCACACCAGACCTCCAAACTGGTCTGACTCTTTATGCTATATCTTTTCCGACTGATCCGACTTTCGGTTTTCCGAAAAACGTCCCGGGACTGTCGGAAAAATCCCATAGACTTAACATTGGATCAAACTTTGTGACCTCATAACTCTGCGTCAGACTGTTGCACAGACTTCTAATTGGGCTCATTTAACTCAGACTATCAAACTGCCAATGACTGATCACCTTTAAACTTTCTAGCCACGCCCTAGCAACCACTTTTGGACCCTAGTAACTGTCCCATAGACTTCCATTCAATAGACTCTCATTGACTTAACATGGGATCAAACTTTGTGAGCTCATAACTCTGAATCAGACTATCCTACAGACTAATGGCTGAGCTCATTTAACTCCGAATACCAAACTGCCAATAACTGGTGAGCTTTTAACTTTCTAGCCACACCCCAAACTACCACATACTGCACCCTAGCAACTGTCCCATAGACTTCCATTACAAAGACTCTCATTGACTTTACATGGGATCAAACTTTGTGAGCTCATAACTCTGAATCAGACTATCCTACAGACTAATGGCTGAGCTCATTTAACTCTGACTACCAATCTGCCAATAACTGATGAGCTTTTAACTTTGTAGCCACACCCCTAACTACCACATACTGCACCCTAGCAACTGTCCCGTAGACTTCCATTCAAAAGACTCTCATTGACTTAACATGGGATCAAACTTTGTGAGCTCATAACTCTGCATCAGACTGTCATAGAGACTAATGGCTGAGCTCATTTAACTCAGTCTAGCCAGCAGCCAATCACTGATGGCCTTTTAACTTTCTAGCCACACCCCTAACTACCACATACTGCACCCTAGCAACTGTCCTATAGAATGTAATTAGGTGTGCTATCGAATGCTTATAATTCTAACATGCTAATGACATGCCAATCATGCTAGCAACATGCTACTCATATGCTAATCATGCTAATGACATGCTAACTCATACTGGAAACATGCTAATGACATGCTAATTTGTACAAGAATCATGCTAGTAACATGCTAATTCATACTAGACTCATGTTAATAACTGGCCTACATGCATATCTTTGCTTAGCAGTGTCCTATTGACTTGGGGGATGGCTCATCTGACTCAGACAACCAATGAGCATCTCAATATGATAATGAAGCTCACAAGCCACGCCCCCAAATTGATTCCATAGACTTCCATTAAAATAGGCCAAGATGCATATCTTTGCATAGCAGTGTCATAGAGACATGGGGGTTGGTTTATTTGACTTAGACAGCCAACCACATTCAAGTGCACTCTGTAACCTCGCCCATAGCAACAAAACAGAGTACCCTAGCAACCATTCATCAACAGCTATATCTCAGCATTAGAACATCGTAGAGACTTGGAGATTGGCTCGTTTGACTCATGCTAGCAAACGGAACTTCCTAAATGCTACACATGCTAGCAGTGATTAGCTACATGCTAATATTGACTAGCCAAGTACTGTAACTTGCTAGAAATGCTTACTAAGTATAAATGTTTTATCAAGCATGTATGTGAGGCTTGCCTAGTAACCAACCAGGGTACCCTAGCAACTGCCTAGCAACCACCCAAATTACCCTAGCAACCGCCTAGCAACCACCTAGCAACGGCCTAGTAATGCCTTAGTAAGGGCCTAGCGACCACTCAGAACACCCTAGCAACCGCCTAGCAACGCCTTAGCAACCACTCAGAATACCTTAGCAACCACCTAGCAACACCTTAGCAACCACCTAGCAACCACTTGGGACACCTTAGCAACCGCCTAGCAACACCTTAGCAACCACCTAGCAACCACTCATAACACCCTAGCAACTGCCTAGCAACGCCTTAGCAACCACATAGCAATCACTCGGGACACCCTAGCAACCACCTAGCAACACCTTAGCAACCACCTAGCAACCACTCAGGACACCATAGCAACCACCTAGCAACGCCTTAGCAACCACTCAGAATACCCTAGCAACCATCTAGCAACCACTTAGGACACCTTAGCAACCACCTAGCAACACCTTAGCAACCACCTAGCAACCACTCAAAACACCCTAGCAACCGCCTAGCAACACCTTAGCAACCACCTAACAACCACTTAGGACACCCTAGCAACCGTCTAGCAACACCTTAGCAACCACCTAGCAACACCTTAGCACATGCTAATTCATGCTAGAATCATGCTAACAACATGCTAATTTATGCTAGAATCATGCTAGTAACATTAGCTCATGCTAATTCATGCTAAAATCGTGCTAGTAACATGCTAATTTATGCTAGAATCATGCTAGTAACATGCTAATTCATACTGGAATCATGCTAGTAACATGCTAATTCATGCTAGAATCATGCTAATAACATGCTTATTCATACTGGAATCTTGCTAGTAACATGCTAATTCATGCTAGAATCATGCTAATAACATGCTAATTCATACTAGAATCATGCTAATGACATGCTAATTCATACTAGACTCATGCTAGTAACATGCTAATTCATACTGGAATCATGCTAGTAACATGCTAATTCATGCTAGAATCATGCTAATAACATGCTAATTCATACTGGAATCATGCTAGTAACATGCTAGTTCTTCCTAGAATCATGCTAGTAACATGCTAATTTATGCTAGAATCATGCTAGTAACATGCTAACTCATGCTAGAATCATGCTAATAACATGCTAACTCATACTAGAATCATGCTAATAACATGCTAATTCATACTAGAATCTTGCTAATTCATATTAGAATCATGCTAGTAACATACTAATTCATGCTAGAATCATGCTAGTAACATGCTTATTCATCCTAGAATCATGCTAATAACATGCTAATTTATACTAGAATCATGCTAGTAGCATGATAATTCATACTAGACTCATGCTAGTGACATGCTAATTCATACTAGAATCATGCTAATAACATGCTACTTCATGCTAGAAAAACACTAGTAACATGATAATTTTACTACAATCATGCTAATAACACACTAATTCATGCTAGAATTATGCTAGTAACATGCTAAATCGTGCTAGAATCATGCTAATAACATGCTAATCCATGCTAGAATCGTACTAATAAGATGCTAATTCATGCTAATAACTTGCTAATCTATGCTAAAATCATGCTAATAACATGCTACTTATACTTTTTCAAACTGTTTTTAAACTAAATAAACTATTACCAACAGGCTTTGTCAAGCCAGCCTCAAAGTTTGTCTCGACGAACTTTACTGTCTAGTTATTATTATTCTTCTTCTGACTCTAAAAATCAAAATCTATCTCCTCCTTGAACTTTCGAACTATTACCACCAAACTCACACCAGACCTCCAAACTATTCTGACTCGGTATGCTATATCTCCTCAGACTGATTGGACTTTCGGTTTTCCGAAAAACGTCCCGGGACTGTCGGAAAAATCCCATAGACTTAACATTAGACCAAACTTTGTGACCTCGTAACTCTGCGTCAGACTGTCGCACAGAACTCTAACTGGGCTCATTTAACTCAGACTATCAAACTGCCAATGACTGATCACCTTTAAACTTTCTAGCCACGCCCTAGCAACCACTTTTGGACCCTAGAAACTGTCCCATAGACTTCCATTCAAAAGACTCTCATTGACTTAACATGGGATCAAACTTTGTGAGCTCATAACTCTGGATCAGACTGTCCTACAGACTAATGGCTGAGCTCATTTAACTACGACTACCAAACTGCCAATAACTGATGAGCTTTTAACTTTCTAGCCACACCCCTAACTACCACATACTGCACCCTAGCAACTGTCCCGTAGACTTCCATTACAAAAGACTCTCATTGACTTCCATGGGATCAAACTTTGTGAGCTCATAACTCTGCATCAGACTGTCATAGAGACTAATGGCTAAGCTCATTTAACTCAGTCTAGCCAGCAGCCAATCACTGATGGCCTTTTAACTTTCTAGCCACACCCCTAACTACCACATACTGCACCCTAGCAACTGTCCTATAGACTGTAATTAGCTGTGCTTTCAAATGCTTATAATTCTAACATGCTAATGACATGCCAATCATGCTAGCAACATGCTACTCATATGCTAATCATGCTAATGACATGCTAACTCATACTGGAAACATGCTAATGACATGCTAATTTGTACAAGAATCATGCTAGTAACATGCTAATTCATACTAGACTCATGTTAATAACTGGCCTACATGCATATCTTTGCTTAGCAGTGTCCTATTGACTTGGGGGATGGCTCATCTGACTCAGACAACCAATGAGCATCTCAATATGATAATGAAGCTCACAAGCCACGCCCCCAAATTGATTCCATAGACTTCCATTAAAATAGGCCAAGATGCATATCTTTGCATAGCAGTGTCATAGAGACATGGGGGTTGGTTCATTTGACTTAGACAGCAAACCACAATCAAGTGCACTCTGTAACCTCGCCCATAGCAACAAAACAGAGTACCCTAGCAACCATTCATCAACAGCTATATCTCAGCATCAGAACATCGTAGAGACTTGGAGATTGGCTCGTTTGACTCATGCTAGCAAACGGAACTTCCTAAATGCTACACATGCTAGCAGTGATTAGCTACATGCTAATATTGACTAGCCAAGTACTGTAACTTGCTAGAAATGCTTACTAAGTATAAATGTTTTATCAGGCATGTATGTGAGGCTTGCCTAGTAACCAACCAGGGTACCCTAGCAACTGCCTAGCAACCATCCAAATTACCCTAGCAATCGCCTAGCAACTACCTAGCAACGGCCTAGTAATGCCTTAATAAGGGCCTAGTGACCACTCAGGACACCCTAGCAACCGCCTAGCAACGCCTTAGCAACCACTCTGAATACCTTAGCAACCACCTAGCAACACCTTAGCAACCACCAAGCAACCACTTGGGACACCTTAGCAACCACCTAGCAACACCTTAGCAACCACCTAGCAACCAGTCAGAACACCCTAGCAACCGCCTAGCAACGCCTTAGCAACCACCAAGCAACCACTCAGGACACCCTAGCAACCACCTAGCAACACCTTAGCAACCACCTAGCAACCACTCAGGACACCCTAGCAACCGCCTAGCAACGCCTTAGCAACCACTCAGAATACCCTAGCAACCACCTAGCAACACCTTAGCAACCGCTTAGCAACCACTTAGGACTCCTTAGCAACCACCTAGCAACACCTTAGCAACCACCTAGCAACCACTCAGAACACAATAGCAACCACCTAGCAACACCTTAGCAACAACCTAGCAACCACTTAGAACACCCTAGTAACCGCCTAGCAACACCTTAGCAACCACTCAGAACACCCTAGCAACCACCTAGCAACATCTTAGCAACCACTCAGAACACCCTAGCAAACGCCTAGCAATGCCTTAGCAACCACCTAGCAACCACTCAGAACACCATAGCAACCACCTAGCAACAGCCTAGCAACCGCCTAGCAACATCTTAGCAACCACCTAGCAACCACTCAGGACACCCTAGCAACTGCCTAGCAACGACTTAGCAACCACTCAGAATACCCTAGCAACCACCTAAGCATGCTATGTGACATGCTAATTCATACTAGAATCATGCTAGTAACATGCTAATTCATACTAGTATCATGCTAATAACATGCTAATTCATACTAGAATCATGCTAGTAACATGCTAATGCATGCCAGAATCATGCTAATAACATGCTAATTCACGCTAGAATCATGCTAGTAACATGCTAATTCATACTATAATCATGCTAATAACATGCTAATTCATGCTAGAATCATGCGAGTAACATGCTAATTCATGCTAGAATCATTCTAGTAACATGCTAATTCATACTAGAATCATGCTAATTCATGCTAAAATCATGCTAATAACCTGCTAATTCATACTAGAATCATGCTAGCAGTATGTTAATTCATACTAGAATCATGCTAGTGACATGCTAATTTATTCTAGAATCATGCTAGTAACATGCTAATTCATGCTAGAAGCATGCTAATAACATGCTAATTTATACTAGAATCATGCTAATAAAATGCTAATTTATACTACACTCATGCTAATAACATGCTAATCCATGCTAGAATCATGCTAATGCATGCTAGAATCATGCTAATAACATGATACTTATACTTTTTCAAACTTTGAAAAACTTTTTCAAACATGCTAATTTATACTAGAATCATGCTAATAAAATGCTAATTTGTACTACACCCATGCTAATAACATGCTAATCCATGCTAATCCATGCTAGAAACATGCTAATGCATGCTAGAATCATGCTAATAACATGCTACTTATACTTTTTCAAACTGTTTTTAAACTAAACAAACTATTACCAACAGGCTTTGTCAAGCCAGCCTCAAAGTTTGTCTCGACGAACTTTACTGTCTAGTTTTTATTTATTCTTCTTCTGAGACTAAAATTCAAAATCTATCTGCTCCTTGAACTTTCAAACTATTACCACCAAACTCACACCAGACCTCCAAACTGGTCTGACTCTTTATGCTATATCTTTTCCGACTGATCCGACTTTCGGTTTTCCGAAAAACGTCCCGGGACTGTCGGAAAAATCCCATAGACTTAACATTGGATCAAACTTTGTGACCTCATAACTCTGCGTCAGACTGTTGCACAGACTTCTAACTGGGCTCATTTAACTCAGACTATCAAACTGCCAATGACTGATCACCTTTAAACTTTCTAGCCACGCCCTAGCAACCACTTTTGGACCCTAGTAACTGTCCCATAGACTTCCATTCAATAGACTCTCATTGACTTAACATGGGATCAAACTTTGTGAGCTCATAACTCTGAATCAGACTATCCTACAGACTAATGGCTGAGCTCATTTAACTCAGACTACCAAACTGCCAATAACTGATGAGCTTTTAACTTTCTAGCCACACCCCTAACTACCACATACTGCACCCTAGCAACTGTCCCATAGACTTCCATTACAAAGACTCTCATTGACTTTACATGGGATCAAACTTTGTAAGCTCATAACTCTGCATCAGACTGTCATAGAGACTAATGGCTGAGCTCATTTAACTCAGTCTAGCCAACAGCCAATCACTGATGGCCTTTTAACTTTCTAGCCACACCCCTAACTACCACATACTGCACCCTAGCAACTGTCCCATAGACTGTAATTAGCTGTGCAATAAAATGCTAATAATTATAAGATGCTAATGACATGTCAATCATGCTAGCAACATGCTACTCATATGCTAATCATGCTAATGACATGCTAACTCATACTGGAAACATGCTAATGACATGCTAATTTGTACTAGAATCATGCTAATAACATGCTAACTAATGCTAGAATCATGCTAGTAACATGCTAATTCATGCTAGAATCATGCTAGTAACATGCTAACTCATACTAGAACCATGCTAATAACATGCTAATTCATGCTAATTCTACTACAATCATGCTAATAACACTACTTCATGCTACAATCTGGCTAGTAACATGCTAATTCATGCTAATAACATTCTAATCCATGCTAGAATCATACTAATAACATGCTAATTCATGCTAATCCATGCTAGACTCATGCTAGTAACATGCTAATTCATACTAGAATCATGCTAATGACATGCTAATTCATACCAAACTCATGCTAGTAACATGCTAATTCATACTAGAATCATGCTAGTAACATGCTAATTCATGCTAGATTCATGCTAATAACATGCTAATTCATACTGGAATCATGCTAGTAACATGCTAATTCATGCTAGAATCATGCTAATAACATGCTAATTCATACTAGAATCATGCTAATGACATGCTAATTCATACTAGACTCATGCTAGTTCATCCTAGAATCATGCTAGTAACATGCTAATTTATGCTAGAATCATGCTAGTAACATGCTAACTCATGCTAGAATCATGCTAATAACATGTTAACTCATACTAGAATCATGCTAATAACATGCTTATTCATACTAGAATCATGCTAATTCATACTAGAATCATGCTAGTAACATGCTAATTCATGCTAGTAACATGCTTATTCATGCTAGAATCATGCTAATAACATGCTAATGCATGCTAGAATCATGCTATTAACATGCTAATTTATACTAGAATCATGCTAGTAACATGCTAATTCATACTAGACTCATGCTAGTGACATGCTAATTCATACTAGAATCATGCTAGTGACATGCTAGTTCATACTAGAATCTTGCTAATAACATGCTAATTCATGCTAGAATCATGCTAATAACATGCTAATTCATGCTAGAATCATGGTAGTAACATGCTAATTTTACTACAATCATGCTAATAACACACTAATTCATGCTAGAATTATGCTAGTAACATGCTAAATCGTGCTAGAATCATGCTAATTCATGCTAATAACATGCTAATCCATGCTAGAATCGTACTATTAAGATGCTAATTCATGCTAATAACATGCTAATCTATGCTAGAATCATGCTAATAACATGCTACTTATACTTTTTCAAACTGTTGTTAAACTAAATAAACTATTACCAACAGGCTTTGTCAAGCCAGCCTCAAAGTTTGTCTCGACGAACTTTACTGTCTAGTTAGGCTGGCTTGTCAAAGCCAGACTACTGAAATGCTATTTAAACTTATTATTATTTTTTTTATTTTTTTTTTTATTAATCTTCTGAGACTAAATTTCTAACTCTATCTCCTCCTAGAGCTTTTGAGCTATTACCACCAAACTTGCTCCAGACCTCCAAACTATTCTCACTCGTGTTGCTATATCTCCTCAAACTGATCCGACTTTCGGTTTTCCGAAAAACGTCCCGGGACTGTCGGAAAAATCCCATAGGCTTAACATTGGATCAAACTTTGTGAGCTCATAACTCTGCGTCAGACTGTCGCACAGACTTCTAACTGGGCTCATTTAACTCAGACTATCAAACTGCCAATGACTGATCACCTTTAAACTTTCTAGCCACGCCCTAGCAACCACTTTTGGACCCTAGTAACTGTCCCATAGACTTCTATTCAAAAGACTCTCATTGACTTAACATGGGATCAAACTTTATGAGCTCATAACTCTGCATCAGACTGTCTTACAGACTAATGGCTGAGCTCATTTAACTCCGACTACCAAACTGCCAATAACTGATGAGCTTTTAACTTTCTAGCCACTCCCCTAACTACCACATACTGCACCCTAGCAACTGTCCCGTAGACTTCCATTCAAAAGACTCTCATTGACTTAACATGGGATCAAACTTTGTGAGCTCATAACTCTACATCAGACTGTCATAGAGACTAATGGCTGAGCTCATTTAACTCAGACTACCAAACTGCCAATAACTGATGAGCTTTTAACTTTCTAGCCACACCCCTAACTACCACATACTGCACCCTAGCAACTGTCCCGTAGACTTCCATTACAAAAAACTCTCATTGACTTAACATGGGATCAAACTTTGTGAGCTCATAACTCTCCATCAGACTGTCATAGAGACTAATGGCTGAGCTCATTTAACTCAGTCTAGCCAGCAGCCAATCACTGATGGCCTTTTAACTTTCTAGCCACACCCCTAACTACCACATACTGCACCCTAGCAACTGTCCTATAGAATGTAATTAGGTGTGCTATCGAATGCTTATAATTCTAACATGCTAATGACATGCCAATCATGCTAGCAACATGCTACTCATATGCTAATCATGCTAATGACATGCTAACTCATACTGGAAACATGCTAATGTAATGCTAATTTGTACAAGAATCATGCTAGTAACATGCTAATTCATACTAGACTAATGTTAATAACTGGCCTACATGCATATCTTTGCTTAGCAGTGTCCTATTGACTTGGGGGATGGCTCATCTGACTCAGACAACCAATGAGCATCTCAATATGATAATGAAGCTCACAAGCCACGCCCCCAAATTGATTCCATAGACTTCCATTAAAATAGGCCAAGATGCATATTTTTGCATAGCAGTGTCATACAGACATGGGGGTTGGTTCATTTTACTTAGACAGCCAACCACATTCAAGTGCACTCTGTAACCTCGCCCATAGCAACAAAACAGAGTACCCTAGCAACCATTCATCAACAGCTATATCTCAGCATCAGAACATCGTAGAGACTTGGAGATTGGCTCGTTTGACTCATGCTAGCAAACGGAACTTCCTAAATGCTACACATGCTAGCAGTGATTAGCTACATGCTAATATTGACTAGCCAAGTACTGTAACTTGCTAGAAATGCTTACTAAGTATAAATGTTTTATCAAGCATGTATGTGAGGCTTGCCTAGTAACCAACCAGGGTACCCTAGCAACTGCCTAGCAACCACCCAAATTACCCTAGCAACCGCCTAGCAACCACCTAGCAACGGCCTAGTAATGCCTTAGTAAGGGCCTAGCGACCACTCAGGACACCCTAGCAACCGCCTAGCAACGCCTTAGCAACCACTCAGAATACCTTAGCAACCACCTAGCAACACCTTAGCAACCACCTAGCAACCACTTGGGACACCTTAGCAACCGCCTAGCAACACCTTAGCAACCACCTAGCAACCACTCAGAACACCCTAGCAACTGCCTAGCAACGCCTTGGCAACCACCTAGCAACCACTCAGGACACCCTAGCAACCACCTAGCAATACCTTAGCAACCACCTAGCAACCACTCAGAACACCCTAGCAACCACCTAGCAACGCCTTAGCAACCACTCAGAATACCCTAGCAACCATCTAGCAACCACTTAGGACACCTTAGCAACCACCTAGCAACACCTTAGCAACCACCTAGCAACCACTCAAAACACCCTAGCAACCGCCTAGCAACACCTTAGCAACCACCTATCAACCACGTAGGACACCCTAGCAACAATCTATCAACACCTTAGCAACCACCTAGCAACACCTTAGCACATGCTAATTCGTGCTAGAATCATGCTAACAACATGCTAATTCATGCTAGAATCATGCTAACAACATGCTAACTTCATGCTAGAATCATGCTAATTCATGCTAAAACCGTGCTAGTAACATGCTAATTCATACTGGAATCATGCTAGTAACATGCTAATTCATGCTAGAATCATGCTAATAACATGCTAATTAATACTGGAATCATGCTAGTAACATGCTAATTCATGCTAGAATCATGCTAATAACATGCTAATTCATACTAGAATCAACCTAATGACATGCTAATTCATACTAGACTCATGCTAGTAACATGCTAATTCATACTGGAATCATGCTAGTATCATGCTAATTCATGCTAGAATCATGCTAATAACATGCTAATTCATACTGGAATCATGCTAGTAACATGCTAGTTCATCCTAGAATCATGCTAGTAACATGCTAATTTATGCTAGAATCATGCTAGTAACATGCTAACTCATGCTAGAATCATGCTAATAACATGCTAACTCATACTAGAATCATGCTAATAACATGCTAATTCACACTAGAATCATGCTAATTCATACTAGAATCATGCTAATAACATGCTAATTCATGCTAGAATCATGCTAGTAACATGCTTATTCATGCTAGAATCATACTAATAACATGCTAATTTAGACTAGAATCATGCTAGTAACATGCTAATTCATACTAGACTCATGCTAGTGACATGCTAATTATGGTGGCTTGAAAAGCCAACATACTGTTATCTCACTTAAACTTATTATTATTCTGCTTCTTCTTCTTCTTCTTCTTTCTTCTGAGACTAATTTTAAAGTCTATCTCCTCCTAACCCTTTCAAGCTTCATACCTCAAACTTTCGTCAAACCTTCAAACTGGTCTGACTCGGGTTGCTATATCTTTTCCGACTGATCCGACTTTCGGTTTTCCGAAAAACGACCCGGAAAATTCCCAAAATTCCCATTGACTTAACATTGGGTCAAACTTTGTCACCTCATAACTCTGCATCAGACTGTCCTACAGGCTTCTAACTGGGCTCATTTAACTCAGTCTAGCCAGCAGCCAATAACTGATGACCTTTAAACTTACTAGCCACTCCCTAGCAACCACTTTTGGCACCCTAGCAACTGTCCCATAGACTTCCATTGTAAAAGACTGCCATTGACTTAACATTGAGTCAACCTTTATGAGCTCATAACTCTGCATCAGACTGTCCTACAGACTACAGTCAGGCCTCATTCAACTCAGTCTAGTCAGTAGCCAATCACTGATGGCCTTTAGACTTACTAGCCACTCCCTAGCAACCACTTATGGCACCCTAGCAACTGTCCCGTAGACTTCCATTCAAAAGACTCTCATTGACTTAACATGGGATCAAACTTTGTGAGCTCATAACTCTGCATCAGACTGTCATACAGACTAATGGCTGAGCTCATTTAACTCAGACTACCAAACTGCCAATAACTGATGAGCTTTTAACTTTCTAGCCACACCCCTAACTACCACATACTGCACCCTAGCAACTGTCCCGTAGACTTCCATTACAAAAGACTCTCATTGACTTAACATGGGATCAAACTTTGTGAGCTCATAACTCTGCATCAGACTGTCATAGAGACTAATGGCTGAGCTCATTTAACTCAGTCTAGCCAGCAGCCAATCACTGATGGCCTTTTAACTTTCTAGCCACACCCCTAACTACCACATACTGCACCCTAGCAACTGTCCTATAGAATGTAATTAGCTGTGCTATCAAATGCTTATAATTCTAACATGCTAATGACATGCCAATCATGCTAGCAACATGCTACTCATGTGCTAATCATGCTAATGACATGCTAACTCATACTGGAAACATGCTAATGACATGCTAATTTGTACTAGAATCATGCTAGTAACATGCTAATTCATACTAGACTCATGTTAATAACTGGCCTACATGCATATCTTTGCATAGCAGTGTCCTATTGACTTGGGGGATGGCTCATCTGACTCAGACAACCAATGAGCATCTCAATATGATAATAAAGCTCACAAGCCACGCCCCCAAATTGATTCCATAGACTTCCATTAAAATAGGCCAAGATGCATATCTTTGCATAGCAGTGTCATAGAGACATGGGGGTTGGTTCATTCGACTAAGACAACCAACCACATTCAAGTTCACTCTGTAGCCTCGCCCATAGCAACAAAACAGAGTACCCTAGCAACCATTCATCAACAGCTATATCTCAGCATCAGAACATCGTAGAGACTTGGAGATTGGCTCGTTTGACTCATGCTAGCAAACGGAACTTCCTATATGCTACACATGCTAGCAGTGACTAGCTACATGCTAATATTGACTAGCCAAGTACTGTAACTTGCTAGAAATGCTTACTAAGTATAAATGTTTTATCAAGCATGTATGGGAGGCTTGCCTAGTAACCAACCAGGGTACCCTAGCAACTGCCTAGCAACCACCCAAATTACCCTAGCAACCGCCTAGCAACGGCCTAGTAATGCCTTAGTAAGGGCCTAGCGACCACTCAGGACACCCTAGCAACCGCCTAGCAATGCCTTAGCAACCACTCAGAATACCTTAGCAACCACCTAGCAACACCTTAGCAACCACCTAGCAACCACTTAGGACACCTTAGCAACTGCCTAGCAACACCTTAGCAACCACCTAGCAACCACTCACAACACCCTAGCAACTGCCTAGCAACGCCTTAGCAACCACCTAGCAACCACTCAGGACACCCTAGCAACCGCCTAGCAACACCTTAGCAACCACCTAGCAACCACTCAGGACACCCTAGCAACCACCTAGCAACACCTTAGCAACTACCTAGCAACCACTCAGGACACCCTAGCAACCACCTAGCAACGCCTTAGCAACCACTCAGAATACCCTAGCAACCACCTAGCAACCACTTAGGACACCTTAGTAACCACCTAGCAACACCTTAGCAACCACTCAGAACAACCTAGCAACCGCCTAGCAACACCTTAGCAACCACCTAGCAACCACTCAGAATACCCTAGCGACCACCTTGCAACACCTTAGTAACCACTTAGCAACTAGTCAGAACACCTTAGCAACTGCCTAGCACCCCCTTAGCAACCACCTAGCAACCATTCAAAACACCCTAGCAACCGTCTAGCAACACCTTAGCAACCACCTAGCAACTAGTCAGACCACCTTAGCAACTGCCTTGCACCACCTTAGCAACCACCTAGCAACCACTTAAAACACCCTAGCAACCGCCTAGTAAAATGCTAATTTATGCTAGAATCATGCTAACAACATGCTAATTCAAGCTAGAATCATGCTAGTAACATGCTAATTCATGCTAGAATCATGCTAACAACATGCTAATTCATGTAAGAATCATGCTACTAACATGCTAATTCATGCTAGTAATATGTTAATTCAAGCTAAAATCATACTAACATTCTATTTACACTTTAAAACCACTTCAAACTTTCAGATTCGGCTTTTCAAGCCACCATAAAGTTTGTCCTCAAACTTTAATATCTAGTTCATACTAGAATCATGCTAATAACATGCTAATTCATGCTAGAATCATGCTAATAACATGCTAATTTATACTAGAATCATGCTAGTAACATGCTAATTCATACTAGACTCATGCTAGTGACATGCTAATTCATACTAGAATCATGCTAGTGACATGCTAGTTCATACTAGAATCTTGCTAATAACATGCTAATTCATGCTAGAATCATGCTAATAACATGCTAATTCATGCTAGAATCATGGTAGTAACATGCTAATTTTACTAGAATCATGCTAATAACACACTAATTCATGCTAGAATTATGCTAGTAACATGCTAAATCGTGCTAGAATCATGCTAATTCATGCTAATAACATGCTAATCCATGCTAGAATCGTACTAATAAGATACTAATTCATGCTAATAACATGCTAATCTATGCTAGAATCATGCTAATAACATGCTACTTATACTTTTTCAAACTGTTTTTAAACTAAATAAACTATTACCAACAGGCTTTGTCAAGCCAGCCTCAAAGTTTGTCTCGACGAACTTTACTGTCTAGTTATTATTCTTCTTCTTCTTTCTTCTGAGACTAATTTTAAAGTCTATCTCCTCCTAACCCTTTCAAGCTTCATACCTCAAACTTTCGTCAAACCTTCAAACTGGTCTGACTCGGGTTGCTATATCTTTTCCGACTGATCCGACTTTCGGTTTTCCGAAAAACGACCCGGAAAATTCCCAAAATTCCCATTGACTTAACATTGGGTCAAACTTTGTGACCTCATAACTCTGCATCAGACGTTCCTACAGACTTCTAACTGGGCTCATTTAACTCAGTCTAGCCAGCAGCCAATAACTGATGACCTTTAAACTTACTAGCCACTCCCTAGCAACCACTTTTGGCACCCTAGCAACTGTCCCATAGACTTCCATTGTAAAAGACTGCCATTGACTTAACATTGAGTCAACCTTTGTGAGCTCATAACTCTGCATCAGACTGTCCTACAGACTAGAGTCAGGCCTCATTCAACTCAGTCTAGTCAGCAGCCAATCACTGATGACCTTTAGACTTACTAGCCACTCCCTAGCAACCACTTATGGCACCCTAGCAACTGTCCCGTAGACTTCCATTCAAAAGACTCTCATTGACTTAACATGGGATCAAACTTTGTGAGCTCATAACTCTGCATCAGACTGTCATAGAGACTAATGGCTGAGCTCAATTAACTCAGTCTAGCCAGCAGCCAATCACTGATGGCCTTTTAACTTTCTAGCCACACCCCTAACTACCACATACTGCACCCTAGCAACTGTCCCGTAGACTTCCATTACAAAAGACTCTCATTGACTTAACATGGGATCAAACTTTGTGACCTCATAACTCTGCATCAGACTGTCATAGAGACTAATGGCTGAGCTCATTTAACTCAGTCTAGCCAGCAGCCAATCACTGATGGCCTTTTAACTTTCTAGCCACACCCCTAACTACCACATACTGCACCCTAGCAACTGTCCTATAGAATGTAGTTAGCTGTGCTATCAAATGCTTACATGCATATCTTTGCATAGCAGTGTCCTATTGACTTGGGGGATGGCTCATCTGACTCAGACAACCAATGAGCATCTCAATATGATAATAAAGCTCACAAGCCACGCCCCCAAATTGATTCCATAGACTTCCATTAAAATAGGCCAAGATGCATATCTTTGCATAGCAGTGTCATAGAGACACGGGGGTTGGTTCATTAGACTAAGACAACCAACCACATTCAAGTTAACTCTGTAACCTCGCCCATAGCAACAAAACAGAGTACCCTAGCAACCATTCATCAACAGCTATATCTCAGCATCAGAACATCGTAGAGACTTGGAGATTGGCTCGTTTGACTCATGCTAGCAAACGAAACTTCCTATATGCTACACATGCTAGCAGTGACTAGCTACATGCTAATATTGACTAGCCAAGTACTGTAACTTGCTAGAAATGCTTACTAAGTATAAATGTTTTATCAAGCATGTATGTGAGGCTTGCCTAGTAACCAACCAGGGTACCCTAGCAACTGCCTAGCAACCACCCAAATTACCCTAGCAACCGCCTAGCAACCACCTAGCAATGGCCTAGTAATGCCTTAGTAAGGGCCTAGCGACCACTCAGGACACCCTAGCAACCGCTTAGCAACCACTCAGAATACCTTAGCAACCACCTAGCAACACCTTAGCAACCACCTAGCAACCACTTGGGACACCTTAGCAACCACCTAGCAACACCTTAGCAACCACCTAGCAACCACTCAGAACACCCTAGCAACTGCCTAGCAACGCCTTAGCAACCACCTAGCAACCACTCAGGACACCCTAGCAACCACCTAGCAACACCTTAGCAACCACCTAGCAACCACTCAGGACACCCTAGCAACCACCTAGCAACGCCTTAGCAACCACTCAGAACACCCTAGCAACCATCTAGCAACCACTTAGGACACCTTAGCAACCACCTAGCAACACCTTAGCAACCACTCAGAACACCCTAGCAACCGCCTAGCAACACCTTAGCAACCACCTAGCAACCACTTAGGACACCCTAGCAACCGCCTAGCAACACCTTAGCAACCACCTAGCAACACCTTAGCAACCACCTAGCAACCACTCAGGACACCTTAGCAACCACCTAGCAACACCTTAGCAACCACCTAGCAACCACTCAGAACACCCTAGCAACCGCCTAGCAACACCTTAGCAACCACCTAGCAACCACTCAGGACACCTTAGCAACCACCTAGCAACACCTTAGCAACCACCTAGCAACCACTCAGAACACCCTAGCAACCGCCTAGCAACACCCTAGCAACGCCTTAGCAACCACTCAGAATACCCTAGCAACCACCTAGCAACCACTTAGGACACCTTAGCAACCACCTAGCAACACCTTAGCAACCACTCAGAACACCCTAGCAACCGCCTAGCAACACCTTAGCAACCACCTAGCAACCACTCAGAATACCCTAGCGACCACCTTGCAACACCTTAGTAACCACTTAGCAACTAGTCAGAACACCTTAGCAACTGCCTAGCACCACCTTAGCAACCACCTAGCAACCCCTCAAAACACCCTAGCAACCGTCTAGCAACACCCTAGCAACCACCAAGCAAATAGTCAGACCACCTTAGCAACTGCCTTGCACCACCTTAGCAACCACCTAGCAACCACTTAAAACACCCTAGCAACCGCCTAGTAAAATGCTAATTCATGCTAGAATCATGCTAACAACATGCTAATTCATGCTAGAATCATGCTAGTAACATGCTAATTTATGCTAGATGTATGCAAACAACATGCTAATTCATGCTAGAATCATGCTAGTAACATGCTAATTCATGCTAGAATCATGCTAACAACATGCTAATTCATGTAAGAATCATGCTACTAACATGCTAATTCATGCTAGAATTATCCTAGTAGCATGCTAATTCATGCTAGAATCATGCTAGTAACATGCTAATTCATGCTAGAATCACGCTTACAACATGCTAATTCATGCTAGAATCATGCTAGTAACATGCTAATTCATGCTAGAATCATGCTAACAACATGCTAATTCATGTAAGAATCATGCTACTAACATGCTAATTCATGCTAGTAATATGTTAACTCAAGCTAAAATCATACTAACATTCTATTTACACTTTAAAACCACTTCAAACTTTCAGATTCGGCTTTTCAAGCCACCATAAAGTTTGTCCTCAAACTTTAATATCTAGTTTTATTTGTCATCCATTCATATTCCTTCAGCTTAGTCCCTTTATAGATCTGGGGTTGCCAAAGCGGAATGAACCGGCAACTTATCCGGCATATTTTTACGCAGCGGATGCCCTTCCAGCTGCAACCCATTTCTAGTAAACATCCACACACACACATACTCGCACTCATACACTACGGACAATTTAGCTTACCCAGTTTACCAGTACCACATGTCTTTGGACTGTGGGGGAAACCGGAGCACCTGGAGGAAACCCACATGAACGCAGGGAGAACATGCAAACTCCACACAGAAACACCAACTGACCCAGCTTCATTACAACTTTAACACAGAGTTAGATGTGCTTCCTCCTCAGTGTTTGTCCTGACAGCAGATCAACACCGCAGAATTGTCCTCTGCTAAACACGTCAGGTCAGTGTGTGTGTGTGTGTGTGTGTGTGTGTTTGTGTGTGTGTTTAACATCAGATCAGCGACCGGTATAAAGCAGTGATTAGTGCTCTCAGTTACACTCCTCAAAGAAACACAGAGACTCTGTGGAGAGGCGTGCTGAGATCAATGTTCACACACACACTCACATACACACTTCAGGCTCTCTGAACGCTGATCAATAGAGCTGGTTGTAGTGGAGCGTCTCTGCTGGATCATTGAGGAGTGT
Organism: Danio rerio; assembly: GCF_049306965.1. Classification (NCBI taxonomy): domain Eukaryota; kingdom Metazoa; phylum Chordata; class Actinopteri; order Cypriniformes; family Danionidae; genus Danio; species Danio rerio. The sequence continues at coordinate 2,136,884 of NC_133176.1, forward strand.
ATCAGTGATCTACTGTACAGCACGACAGCTTCATTATTGACTGATCTGTTAAAGGAGAGCTCTGTATATACTGTACACACACACACAGGTTTGTTTCACTATCTTAGCGAGCACATTACATAGACTTCCATTGTTTTTTTTATCAGGTTAACGATAGCCTAACCCACCTGACAGAAACAACAGTTCATTCATTTTGCTTTGGCTTGGTCTCTTATTTATCAGCTATCGCCACAATGGAATGAACCACCAACTATTCCAGCATGTTTAACACAGCAGATGCCCTTCCAGTTGCAACCCATCACCGGGAAACACCATCAATTCCCCTATAGCGCATGTGTTTGGACGGTGGGGGAAACCGGAGCAACTGAGAAACCCACGCCAACATGGGGAGAACATGCAAACTCCACACAGAAACACCAACTGACCCAGCCAGGGCTCGAACCAGCAACCTTCTTGCTGTGAGGCGATCGAGTTACCCACTGCGCCACCATTATAAAATTATTATAGTATATAGTAAGCAAATAATAGTAATAATAATAATAATAATAATAATAATAATAAGCCAATTATAACAATAATAAATCGTAAATAATAATAATAAATAAATAGTAAATAATAATAATAAATAAATAGTAAATAATAATAATACTAATAATAATACTGATACTGCTAATAATAAAGTGTATTTTTAATATTATTAATAATAAATAATAGCAAATAAAAGTGATAATAAAATTAATAATAAATAGTAAATAATAATAATTAATAATAATAGCAAATGATAAAAATAATAATAATAATAATAAATAGCAAATAATAATAAATAGTAAATCACAATAACAATAATAAATAGCAAATAATAATAATAATAATTATTAAAATTATTATTAATAATAATTATTATAAAAAATTTAAATAAAAAAATTATTGTAATTATTATTAAATAAATATTTTAATCAATTAAAAATATAGATATTTCCATGTTTAATTATTATAATTTTTTAATGTTTACTTTTTAAAGTTCTCCACTGTTAATGTTAAGATATGAGCTCAGATTTGCAAATATACTTCATGTTCTGTGCAAAGTTGATCAGAACATATTTTTTCAATTAATAATTATACTTGTAAATTAAATGTAAACAACATCTACTATTATTCAATATTTATACAAACATTTGAAACATTTTTGTTTTAATTTATTTAACTGTAATATTAAATACAATGTTTAAATTGCTGTTCCTTTCATTCATTCATTTTCTTTTCGGCTTAGTCCCTTTACTAATCTGGGGTCGCCACAGCGGAATGAACTGCCAACTTATCCAGCACATTTTTACACAGCGGATGCCCTTCCAGCTGCAACCCATCACTGGGAAAAACTCCTGTTCCTTAATGCATAAAATCCATTCATTCATTTTCCTTTGGCTTAGTTCCTTATTCACGAGGAGTTGCCACACCTGAATGAACCACCAACTTATCCAGCATATGTTTTACACAGCGGATGTCCTTCCAGCTGCAACCCAGTACTGGGAAACACCCATACACACTCATTCTCACACATAAAATCATACACTACAGCCAATTTCAGTTCATCAATTCCCCTATACCGCATGTGTTTGGACTGTGGGGGAAACCTGAGCACCCGGAGGAAACCCACGCCAACATGGCGAGAACATGCAAACTCCACACAGAAACGCCAACTGACCAAGCCGGGACTCGAACCAGCAACCTTCTTGCTGTGAAATAAAATTCCCCAGTCCACATTTTTCCATCTTTATTAATGTAATGTATTAATAATGTAAAATGATTTATTAAACTATTTAATGTTATTAATGACCTTTTGACCTTTGGCTTGCGATGTGGCCCATTTCTCTTAGATAAAAAAGCGTCAAAAATAAAATAAAACAGAAGGCTCTCTTTAAAACATAAATCAATTCAAATAGATGCAATGCTTAACGCAAAATGTATTTCAAGAGTTCACACCGAGCTGATGATTGATAATAAATCTAGTTTAGCATACTGTCCCGGGAGAGAGCCCTGAGCTTATAAGATCCTCGAGCCCTGGGCTCCCTCCCGTTGCAAGGCGAAAGGGGAGTTTGAGCTCAGGTAGATCTCGATGACTCCCCCTCCTGCTTATTGTAGCAAAGTGTGAGATATGGATGCTGAAGGTGTACTCAGAGCTTGGCTAAAATATTTTGCATTATTTGTTTAGGATGCTTGTTTTTGAACTGTGGGAGGAAACCGGAAAAACCCACGCGATCACGGGGAGAACGAGCCAAACTCCACACAGAAATGTCGCCTGGTTTGGAAAGGAATTAAAAGTAGGGTTGGGTGGGGGGGTTTCTTCAAGAGGAAGATATTGAGATGAGGAAAGTCTGGTTACTTATAGTGAGTTACGGATCGTCTGATAGGATAATCAGTCATTAGCTAAAGCTGGAACAGCTGTGAACAATCATAAGCACGTGATCCTCTCGAAATTTGTTAATAAATAAACTTCACTTCATTTGATTTTGTCCTGAGCGTATTTCTATCATAAAGTCTCTCCTGAAAGCATCTCACCCACTTTAACTGGTTAGTGATGGCTGACATAGATGCTGATATCCAACCATGCTCAACTGGCTGCTGATGCAGTTTAACCAGCACTGCCATGCTAAAACCCAGCATGAAAGTGTCCATTATGGGATGTGTGTGGGTTCCAGCTGATCCAATTTAGCTGCTGTAGGCTGGTTTTATTCAGCCAGGAAGGAGATTGTGAAGAAATGAAAATAAAAGGAAATGAAGGCTCTTTATTAGAGCTGCGGATGTTGTGCTGAGCGGCACACAGAGCACATCAAACGCTCTCTGATCCTGAGCCAGTTCACCACATGCTCCCGGATCCCCCGGGGTGTGGGCGGGGCCAGGAGGGAAAGGGGGAGGAGCCTCGAGTCTGTAATTCACTACCATAAGCAGGGTGTGGGCGGGGCCAGGAGGGAAAAGGGCAGTGGCCTTGAGTCTGTAATTCACTCAAGTAGATTACAGGGGCAAAGAGGAGAGTGTGGAATCAAACATCCGCATTACTGTCTGAGGGAAAAGCACAACTCTCATGCATTTATTTTACACAGATATGAGAAACTTTAGCTT
>NC_133176.1:2145000-2210000 GCF_049306965.1 Danio rerio
CAACAAACGCCGGTTGAACAAAGAACGCGATGGCAAAGAAAGCAAGAGAGGTATTTTTGTGGACAGACGACGAGGTCGAGTTGTTACTAAACGTAACGAATTAATAACTGCACAATGGCGCCTAAAACTGACAATAGTGCAAACAATGCTCCAATTTCTGTGTCCATGTTGTTTTTTACAGTACTGTCTTCCGGTAGCATTAAAGCCATGTGTTATAGTCATGTGACAGAGGCTTGCCGAATAAGGGAAGGATACGCAATGACACAAAAGCCCCAATCAGGGAGCGAATCTCAGCAGCCCCGCCTCCGTTTTTAGATGCCTCTGTTTTTCCTCATCCACACTGAGATGGAGCAGCAGCGCTTCAGAATGAAAGCGGCTAATCCAGCGTTTTTAAAACAATCCGTTTTCGGTGCTCAAGAACTCTGGCGTAGTGTGAACGGATGGCGTAACCGTAGCAAAACTTATGCGTTTTAAAACGAAAACGCATTCCTGTAAACAGGGCCTTAAGCATGTCTCCCAAAGCAAACTCCATGTAAGCAAAATGCCAGCAGGCGTCTGTAGCTTCGCTCATGCTCCGCCTCTTTGTCCTCATTTGGCTACCCCCGGTTGGTGCAATGATGCGCGAACAGAATGGTTCTGGCATATTCCCCAAAACAAAAACTGCAAAAATACACACCCCCTTGGCCATATTTTGCAATCTCCAGAACTGTATACAGGAGTACATATCAATATTGAGCCTGAGTTGAATAGCTCAGTGGTGACACATAGCGCAGCAGTGCTCCAGGTGTCCTAAGTTCGAATCCCAGCTCATGGACCTTTCCCAATCTCATCCCCTACTTCATTTCCTGTCCTCCTACCGTCCAATCAATTAATGACAGAATAAATAAATAAGCCCTTTGAAATGCATCAGAAATAAACCTGTGTCCTACAGATTAGGTTTGGTGAGTGTGTAACGGGCTGCAGTGAGACTGGGACGCGCTGTTCTTTTAATATTTAGACTTGATATTGCATGTGTGAAAATACACTGAATAACAGCTTCCTGTGGAGCTGATACTGAGAGGAAGGAAGCTGCAGCTGTACGGCCACCGTTAGGAACTCTCTGTCTGTCTAACCGAAAGAGCGCATTACATCTAATGAAACACACACACACACACACATATATCACACACACACACACACACACATATATATATATATATATGTACATACAATCAAACACACACATACACACAAAAACACTTGAATACACTCACATGTACATACATATACACACACACACACACACACACACACACACACACACACACACACACACACACACACACACACACACACACACACACACACTATCCAGTGGCCATCCTGTCAATCATTTAACAGGAAAACAGAAGCGTGCATCTCAACTGTGTGCAGTTTCACATTCAGTGTGAACAGGTTGTTTGCATGACCTTCACCACTGGAATGAGTTATGTGCTCTTTCATATTCGGGTAATGACTACTCAAATTCAACTACAGTCAGTAGCTGTGTTGCCATCCAAAATGGCTAATTAGATGCATGAAACATTAGTGAATAAAGCAACGTTTACATTTAATGAGAAAATAAGGCTGCTTTCACACCTGTGAATGGATTCAGTTGTTCCGAAACAGAGATTGCAATTGTTACATTGTTGCTCTTTGCTCTTGGAGCGGTTCGCTTTCACACTGCAAAGTTTCTAAACGGACCAAAAGAGCTAAAACAAGTCACGTGTGAGTAAACTCACCTCACATTGGTCAGAGTGTCAGGGTTTATTTTGCAGCGTCCCGCTAAGCTGTCAGGAGAGGTGTTGGTTTAGTGGTGATTGACTAATGTGAGGAGAGTTTACTCGCACGTGACTTGTTTTAGCTCTTTTGGTTCGATTAGAAACTTTGCAGTGTGAAAGCGAACCGCTCCAAGAGCGAAGAGCAACAATGTAACAATTGTAATCTCTGTTTCGCGACGTGTCTGAGGAGAGACGGATGAGAAGGGGTGGAGAGAGAAGGGAGGGAGGGGTGAGAAGGGTGCGCGACGATGCCTATTTGAGGACCGGAGGGAGACGCGAGATTACCGGGAGATCATCACTTATTTGCGGGCATCCGGAGACTCGCGAAACTTCCCGCCATACTCATAATTCTCTCTTCATATAGCCGTAAGCCTGTTACATATCCATAAAACACTGTAATATAACCGCGCTCGGATCGGATCGCTTTCTCACTGCAATCAATCCGCTCCAGGGTTCGTTTCAATCGAGCCGAGACCACCTCACTCAAGCGATCTCGGAGCGATTACTTTGGCGTGGAACAGAGTGCGATTGCCCTGTTCACATATGCCAAACAAACCGCGCTAACTGGGCAAACGAGATACGTTCCGAAACAAAAGTGTAGGTGTGAAAGCACCCTAAATCATCACTTCCGGATTAACTTGCACAGACATCGCTGAGAGTAGTGTAGTTTGCTCTCTAGTTCTTCTCTAATAAACGAGTTGCACCTTAGAAGACGAAATGCAATGAACGCGAAGAAATGCAAAGACTCCAGATCTGTTTTTACATTACTGTGATGGTTGGGTTTAGAGTTGGGGTAGACGTTAATAAAATACAATTAATGGGAAATTTTATAAATAACATAAATAATTCTCGTTAACTTCCGGCCAGATCTGGAGTCTTCTCTATTAGTAAAGCTGATTAACCATGTGGATGGATAATAACAGCCTTCTGAGCCTTCAGTAGGCCACAGTAGTATGTGATCTATAGCTGATTAGCCATGTGGATGGATGATAACAGCCTTCTGAGCCTACCAGTAGGCCACAGCAGTATGTGATCTATAGCTGATTAGCCATGTGGATGGATGATAACAGCCTTCTGAGCCTTCAGTAGGCCACAGCAGTATGTGATCTATAGCTGATTAGCCATGTGGATGGATGATAACAGCCTTCTGAGCCTACCAGTAGGCCACAGCAGTATGTGATCTATAGCTGATTAGCCATGTGGATGGATGATAACAGCCTTCTGAGCCTTCAGTAGGCCACAGCAGTATGTGATCTATAGCTGATTAGCCATGTGGATGGATGATAACAGCCTTCTGAGCCTTCAGTAGGCCACAGCAGTATGTGATCTATAGCTGATTAGCCATGTGGATGGATAATAACAGCCTTCTGAGCCTTCAGTAGGCCACAGCAGTATGTGATCTATAGCTGATTAGCCATGTGGATGGATGATAACAGCCTTCTGAGCCTACCAGTAGGCCACAGCAGTATGTGATCTATAGCTGATTAGCCATGTGGATGGATGATAACAGCCTTCTGAGCCTACCAGTAGGCCACAGCAGTATGTGATCTATAGCTGATTAGCCATGTGGATGGATAACAGCCTTCTGAGCCTACCAGTAGGCGCAGAAGGCTCCTACTGGCCCATATCTATCAGCTGATAACCACTTATAACACCCACTCGATCGAGTGATAACATTCGAATGGGCTAGAAACACAGCTATGGACCCTTTTCACAAGACTGTTATGATGCGTTTAATGCTCATCATCATCTGCAATCCTTGAACGCTTTTAATATTTTGATGATTTTTAAACGTATGAACATTTATATGTATTTATGTATGCATTAGGGTTGTAACGGTATGAATTTTTCACGGTATGATAATCGTCTAAAACAATACCACGGTTTGACGGTTTCGCGGTATACGGTATGTTACAAAATAATAGAACAGTGAAGCAAATTTGACTTTTTCCAAATAATATATTTTTAGTTACTATAAACAACACCACTTACAATGAACAAATAAAAATAAGAAAATAATAAATAATGTGTCAAAGTCCAAATAAAGTCCAAATAAACATGGTGCAAATCCTCAGTAAAAAAATAGATATAAATATTTACTATACTATAAATAGTTAGATAACGAAACTAGATTCAATATGGAACATCCTTAGGTTTTATGTGCCAGCATGGATATGGTTGTCTATGGATATGGATATGGCTGTCTGCAATGCAGACAAACAGCTGCATCTTCATTTGCGTCTTTTGAAAACCGCAAGAGCAGCAGTTCGTCTTTGCTGTGTCACTGTTTTGTCATGTTTCTGTGCTGCTGTGCATGCAAAAGTACTTAGTATGAGAATTATTTCATGCAAAACTTTTTTTTGCGTTTTATTTAGCCGCGCATAAATGTATGCCTTTCTCTCATTCCGTGTTGTTCAAAAAGCTTGTTTCTCAATATGCGTTCTTCAGCGGTCTTGCGTCCTCGTGTTCTCGTGAAACGTCATCATCAGCTGCCTAAGTTCAGTTCCAATGCTCAAGACCGCAAGTACGGAGGACGCGTGAAACTTCCCGGATGTGTTCTTGATATCGAGGACGCACCGATGCAGACTTGAGCACCGAACTCGCTCTGGAAGTCCCAGAAGTCATTGCGACTGGAGGTGGGAAGCGCATCATTTTATTTAGATTTATTATTAAAGTTCAGAGATATCACTTATTTACCTCAGGAGTTTCCCTAAATGAAACGGTGAAGGTAAACATTAACATGAACATCTTAATAAAGGAATAAACACATTAATTGTGTTTGTTTGATGAAATTCGTATTAAAATTTGTTTTATTTATAATGTGCAGAGTATATTTATAATGTTTTTATGCAAAGTATATATTTGAAGAGGGGGAAACAATAAATCGTTGTACGAAGGCTGTAATGTTTAATTAATTTCCATTTAAAACGCGTGAAGGTCACATGACCATCAGGAAGAACGCAGCATCCCATTTCTCAAAGGACGCATTCTCTGCCCTCGCGGTCTCCTGAGTTCGTTCTTCCGAGGACAGCTGGCAAGACCGCACTCTACAAGAACACAAGCCCATTCTCTGAGAAACAGCCTTGGTCCACAAACAAAAGCGAAACCTATGCTTATTGGTTGTGATATAGCGAGTTTGAACCAATCTGGGCATGGAGGAGGGACAATGCATCAATGTATCATGTCTGATTTGTCCGGAGACACAGTGACGAGCGTTTCTTTGTCAAATCAGCGTTGTCAAATGTTGATGACGTAACCGCACTGATTCCGGAGCCTCTGAAAGTCCGCGAATGTTATGTGATACAGCACTGGAAAGCTGAGATTCTCTTCTTTATGCCAATCTTTGAATTGTATGAATCGGATCAGCGGATCAAAAGTTATTAAACATTTAAGAGCAATACTTATTTTTAGCCGCGGGCGGCTGTCTCGGTCTTTAAGGGTTAAAACCGTTGATATGCAATTGTTCATGGTATGATAATCGTGCACGTTCAAATCGTGGTAAACCGTCATACCGGTATATTGTTACAACCCTAGTATGCATTATATCATCTTTGAGAATGAGCGCTTGTGTGTGAGGTGTGTGTATGCAGTGTGTATGTGTGCAGGACAGTAAATCTGACATGATTCTCTCTTCTGGCTGCCGTTATCAGTCTCACACTATTGTTTTCCTCCTTCTCAAAGTCTTGATAACACCATCCTGGAGTTTTTCGGTCATTATTTCAGCCAATAGGATTGTAATAAATGCTTTGTTGTGTTCTCCCATTCACTGCGCTTTGAGTTTACCAACTATGAGCACTTCTGCTGCTGAGAAACACAGACATGTGGAGAGGCTCCATTGTGAGCTGGCAAAACAAACACACATTCTGATTCCTTTACAGACAGTTAAAAGTGTTGTCCAGGTAGAAACGGTTGGACTTGATGCCAGTAAGCACATCTGTGTGTGTGTGTGTGTGTCCGTGACTAATGCACTTGTGTTTTGACTCTACATGTTTCTACATGGCTGTTTCTGTCTGAATGAGAGCTCTGGTTAGGCTACTTTGCATGTGGGTAGAAAACTGCGGCTAGTGGAGTCCGCCACAGTCACCGCTGCTTCACCACAGACAGGCTTCTGTTACTGATTAAACACACTCACACACACACAAACACACACACACAGATATTGATGATAAGAATCTTCACAAACACACAGGCCCAGTTGTAAACAAACACACACACACATTAGATTTAGTAATGACATCAAATTTGTTTAGAGTTCTGTGAGCTGCAAACGACAGTATAATATCAAGGCTTGGAACGTCAGCACTCTGTACGAGTCACTTAGCCGTTTCACACACTTCACTATTGCATTCAGCTACAGCAATTATTAGTGATTAGCATTGTATCTGATAATTTAAATTTTTTTTTTAGTATAAATAATATATATATATATATATATATATATATATATATATATATATTATATATTATATATATATATATATATACTATATATATATATATATATATATATATATATATATATATATATATATATATATATATATATATATATATATATATATATATATATATAAATAATTAAAAACATATTAAATATTAATAGTAATAGATCTAAAAATCCAATAAAAGCTACTCTTAAAAAGAAAGTTTTAAGAGATGCTCAGGGATTCTGCATTGAGAATATCAGAGAGTAAAAAGTTTCACAATTTAGGTGCCAAGAGAATGCCTGCTCTCCCATACATTTTAGCCTTGTTGATTGAGTAAATTGAGTCAAAGTTGATGCTACTCCTGTTAATTAATGCTTAATTTAATTTATTATTTTTCATTTATTGCCTGAATTTTTATTTATTTAAGTGAATTTATCTGTTTAATCAATACAAATATTTAGTTGTTTTCGGTTAATTTTTAAAAAAAATTGAAATTATATTATTTATATAATTGTTATTAGTGCAAAAAATCATGCAATGTATATAAATGAATACATAAATAAAAACTGAGTTAAATTTAGTTCACTGCATAATTTTAAATTAGTCAAAAATTGACTAAAATTGACATTAAATTGAATTAATTAAAATATTCAGAGAAGAAATAAAAAAAATTATTTGACTAAATTTAATTAAATTTTTAATTCAATTCAATTCAATTTTATTTATTTAAATGTATTGCATCTTATTTTAATAAAACATTTTAATTAAACATTCAGTTTTAATTTAAAGTATTGAATTTTAATTCAATATTTATTTTAGACTAAATCAAAATATACAGATCAATTACATTAACAGGCAAAATAAAAAATAATAAGTGACTTAATTTAATAAAATTTTGAAATAAAATTTGTAATTAAATTTCTATTGAATTACATTTATTGCTTTTTATTTTAATTCAATTAATTTTATATTAAATATTTAATTAAAATATTATTAAATTGATTGAATTTTAAATGTATTTAAATACATTTTTTATTAAATATTCAATTTAAATTTAATGAAATTAGTTGAATTTTAATTTAAATACTTTTAAATTAAAGATGAAATTTGAATTTATTATTTAATTTTTAATTCGACTAAATTTAGAGACTGAATTTAAAATTTAAAATTCAGTTTAATACAAATTTTATTTTTAAATTTTTTATTTTAAATTTATTTTTACATTACATATTCAATTTAAACTTAATTAAATGTATTTAATATTTAATTCGATTTTTAATAATTTTGAATTAGACTTAATTAAAACATACAGATCAATTACATTAACAGGAGAAATAAAATAAAAAAATTACCAGTACAGTACGAGTATTTCTCAACTATATTCCAGCTCTACAGCACTTTCAACCACGAGCCACATTTGATAGTGTTACAGTGTTCAGAAAGGCTGGATATTAAAGCCACATGAGGAGGATTTGTGCAGTTCAGAGTTGCTCTACAGGCTTTTGCACATATCCTGTGCACTCGAAACACTCGGAGAGAAGGACTCGCTCCTCGCGCACTTTGCAAAAAAACTGCTCTTCCTGTCAGAGTCTTATTCCGCTTTCTGAAACGACACGCAGGCCTTTAGGTGTTAAAACACAGCAATACGGTTATTTTCAACAACGCGACGAGAAGCTGACAGGAAAAGAGGGTGAGGGGAAGAAATATTGAAGGAGAAGCGTAGAGTTCCCGAGCTCTTATCTGCACTAACAAGAGTTCTCTGTGGTTTCTGAACACTCGCTCTGCTTTCTCCACTCATATTAACACACTCTCATGCTATTACACACGAGTTTGGGCTCTAAACAGGACTTTTTGTGGTTTAAACTTTATTATGGCACGCAGGACAGTTAATGGCTGAGGGCAATCATGTGTTGGTATATTTAAAAACAAATATTAATAATTTAAATGAACTTTAAAAATGTTGAAAAATTAAATAAAAGGTTCATTTCACATCAATAAACACAATGTAAGAAACTGATGATTTGCTCTAAAGGCCTGAATGAGATGTTTCTGTTATAGGTTGGCTAATGGATTAGGACAATACTGTAGGTGTGTATGTGTACTTATGCACTAGGGATGCCACAATTCTCAATATAATATTGAACTGTTCGGTTTGACATCCATGGTTCAATACGAGCTTGTGAATTGCATTTGTTTTTTCGGTTTAAATAATTTGTGTATGTGTGAGCAGCTTCAGCTGTGAGAGTGTAATCAGTCAGGATCTGGAACATGTGTGTGTGAGCGGAGTGCATGTATGGAGTTGTAGTCCATGAAATGGCGGATTTGTAGTCTGCTAGCGCTTGTGAGTGTTTTCCAGTGATCTACGGTTGTTTTAGATCGCTGGTGATCGCGACAGTGTGCCATTTGGGACACAGCTAATGTTTTCCGGCATATTTAAAAGTGATAGAAATAAAATAAAAATAACTGTCGGACTCAAGAATAGAGTAAGAGGTTCAATTTAGATGAATAAACACAATGTTGAAAACAGAACTGACTGAGAGCGTTTCTGTTTTCTTTCTTTATTGTGAATTTATTAGTTTAATTTTAATAATTGAAATATTTAGTTTAGTTTTTAATATAGGAATTAAAAGTTCAATAAATAAATTAGCTTTGTAAATAAACTAGACTAGCAGTATCGCTGTCAGATGATTATTGACACACAGCGGGGAAAATAAGTCTTGAACACGTCACTACTTTTCTCAGAAAACAAATTTCTAAAAGTGCCAAACAAAAAACTCCATATACTGTATGCAAAGACAACTTATCTTATTAGTTTACAAATGAAGTGATGTTTTTCCCAGAGATGGGTTGGCTGCTGGAAGGGAATCTGCTGTGTAAAAACTTGCTGGATAAGTTGGCGGTTCATTCCACTGTGGCGACCCCGGATTAATAAAGGGACTAAGCCGAAAAGAAAATGAATGAATGAAGTGATGTGCAATAAAATTAAATGATGCAAGGAAAAAGTATTGAACACATGAAGAAAGGGAGGTGTAGTTCGGCAGTGAAAGCTCAGACAGCAGCTGAAATCTCCAAGAGTATTTGGATGCAGCCTTTATGATGCAGCTGAGACTGCATCACTCAGCGATGCAATGTCAGACACAATGCACTCAATGGAGTGAGTGACAGGTAGAGTTAGGGGTGGGTTTAGGTGAGTGTATTAAAAAGCATTGAATGCAGCTCAGATTGCACTGCACTAGTTCTGCATCCAGACCCCTCTTGAAATCTATCAGTAGTTCTTAAGCTAGTCTCTGCTTTTCCACAGTGTAAATGAATATCAGCTGCTTCAGTCCAACATCTACACTAGCAGGAGGATGAAGATGAAGGCAGGGTGGACATTTCAGCAAGACAATGATCCAAAACACAGCCGAGGAGACTCTCAGATGCTTTCAGAGAAAGAAAATCAAGCTGTAGAATGGCCTAGCCAATCACCTGACTTGAATCCAATGGAGAATACCAAATAAAGCTCAGGCTGCTTTCACACCTGTGAATCGATTCAGTTGTTCCGAAACAGAGATTGCAATTGTTACATTGTTGCTCTTTGCTCTTGGAGCGGTTCGCTTTCACACTGCAAAGTTTCTAATCGGACCAAAAGAGCTAAAACAAGTCACGTGTGAGTAAACTCTCCTCACATTGGTCAGAGTGTCAGGGTTTATTTTGCAGCGTCCCGCTCAGCTGTCAGGAGAGGTGGTGGTTTGATGGTGATTCACAGGGTGCGCGCGCGCGACGTGTCTGAAGAGGGACGCGGTGGGGAGGGGTGAGAAGGGTGCAAAACGATGCCTATTTGAGGACCGGGAGGGAGACGCGAGGTTACCGGGAGATCATCACTTATTTGCGGGCATCCGGAGACTCGCGAAACTTCCCGCCCTAGTCATAATTCTCTCTTCATATAGCCGTAAGCCTGTTACATATCCATAAAACACTGTGATATAACCGTGCTCTAATCGGATCGCTTTCACACTGCAATCGAACCGCTCCAGAGTTCGTTTCAATCGAGCCGAGACCACCTCATTCAAGCGATCTCGGAGCGATTGATTTGGCGCGGATCCGAGAGCGATTGGTGGTTCACATATGCCAAACGAACTGCGCTAACTGGGCAAACGAGACACGTTCCCAAACAAAAGTGTAGGTGTGAAAGCACCCTTAGACTTGATAGACGAGACCCACAGAACCATCAAGATTTTGACACTCCTGAGCCATGCATGAGACTTCATTCTCCATATTAGAGTTGTCTTTAAGCTGCATCACGAAATAAGCCTTTTATAGCAAGTATTAAATGCATTTCAGTAGTTCAGGATATTCTCCTTGTGTCATTTCATTAATATTATTAGACAGAATTCATTTCTCAGGTTTTCTTTGTTTTATTTGTATGTATTTTATGACAAACATTTCATTTGTGCACTAACAGGCTGCTTTCTACAAAGCCCCTGGGCATTCTCTTGTTATTCCACACATGTTTGGGCTCCAAAAGTGATTTTGGTCATGAAATCTTCATTACGGCCGGCTGTGATTCAAATGAAGCTCCTGCAGATCGATAGCTGACCAATCAGCGGTGGATTTAATATGATGTGGTCAGCCAATCAATGACTGCCCTCGAAATAATTATTGAAATGAAATCAAACTGGTGTGTGCTCACACCAAAACAAACCTCCCTGGAGAAATACACATCAAACTGCTGGAGTCAGACTTTTCTTTTAATTAATGTTAAAAATGAGCAGATATTACAGCAAACGTGTGTGTGTTGATGCAATGCTGCAGTGAAACAAACATTACTCTCATCTTACAGCAACACTGCAGACAAACATCAAGAGTTTCTGTCTGAATTACTCCTATAACGTGATGATATTAATGACCAAAATACAGGCAGACAGTAAACGTACACGGATCAAACTCCTGCACCTTATAATTTATATGCATGGTATTCAAAAAATACAACCATGGATGTATGCAACATAGGCTCATTCTGAAAACGTAGCCCTGTATACATTTCTTGAGAGCCTGAATTATGTACCCGGAGGTACATATGGCTGCATTTCATCTTTAAAACAAACGTGTTGGAGCGGTCTGACGTCGTTCCTTCTTATGCTTACCAGCTGACCGCTTACCTACGTGTGGACGGCTTTCCCGCTGTTACTGATTTGTCCAGTAGCTCGACATGTATGTCGCCGGACATGAGACGCAGAGAGCAGTTGACCCCAATGATGGGGTTCGAGTCTGGTGAACAACGGTTCCAGAAAGCAGGTAAGACAAAAACAAAAGCCAGAAAATTAACAAGTAAATAACAGGGTGTGAAAGTGGTAAGATCTGAAAACATGATGAAAGTCAGATGAGGGCTTTTCTTTTTCTGCATCGCTTTGTAAAACTTGGGTTTGTGGAAGGTGGAGGGTGGGTCAGTCAGTCGATTGGTCAGTCAGTCGACAGCGGCATCTGAAGGATTTAGGCTAGAACAGCAGATGCGAATGGCACTCGCTGGAGAAATTTGAGATCTGAAAAAGCGTACATAGCGATCTCTGGCGGATTCCCGAAAACAAAAACTGCAAAAAAAAAAAAAAAACGTAGCTCCTGGGACATGTTTGGCACTCTCCAGAAGTGTATATAGCAGTACATATGATATTTTATAATAATACTTATACTACTACTAATAATAATTATAATAATAATAATTATTTTTCTATATAATCAATTAAAAATAAACGAAAATATTTAATTTTATTTAGCTCTGAACATCAAACTGTATTGATGTATGTATTATTTACACATACTGTACATACATACTGTATAGAATTGTATATTTCAGGGTTTCTGCTACATTGATTCTTCCGTGGCGGGGCGCCACACCGAAATTGATCCCGCCACAGCTACATTACAGCTTCTCCTTCAAAACATTCAGTCGTGTTTATTTTTTAATAGCCAGTTATAATCGCACCAAAACACATTAAAAGGTAAGTGAATTATAACAGCGCAAACTTTTCTGTAATCGCAGTAGTGCTGTGCGTTATTTGTTTAACCCTTAAAGGTTTACGTGCTGACTGACTGACTGACTGGTGCGTGATGCAAACATGACGTAGCGTTCAGTTAAGATGAAGTTTCCATAAGTATACTTTATAGATAAAGGTCTGTGGTTCTGCATATTTTGTATTTATCTTGCTGGAGTTTATAGCCGTTTCACTTTACTTCAGGACGCATTAATACTGTTCTGTAGGTCGATTAGAAACATTCATAAATATGAATAGGCTAATAAATGTTGGAGACATACTCGTTATGTAAACGCACTAACTCGCACTTCAGCAGCGCTTTTTTGAGAGTGCACAAGAAAATGCACTTGAGTAGCGTATATTTGAGGACGCGCAAGAAGTTTTGCACACAAACAGAGGAAATCGGTACCCAAGCAAAGAGATTTGCATGCTCGTATTGCATAAATTCATTCATTCATTTATTTTCATGTCGGCTTACACTGCGAAAAATGCTTTTCTTATTTAGATTTTTTGTCTTGTTTTTAGTCCAAATATCTAAAAGTTCTTAAATCAAGAAGCATTTTCAAGACAAGCAAAACATATTGTCTTGTTTTCAGAAATAATATGCCAAAATGAAGCGAGTTTTCCCTTAAATCAAGCTAAATAATCTGCCAATGGGGTAAGCAAAATGATCTTATCACAAATCGAAAAACAAGATTATTACGCTTACCCCATTGGCAGATTATTTAGCTTGATTTGAGGGAAACTCACTTTATACATATTATTTCACTTCACATATTATTTCTTAAAACAAGACTATATGTATATGTATGGACTGTGGAGGAAACCGGAGCACCCAGAGGAAACCCATGCAAACCAGCGACCTTCTTGCTGTGAGGCGACAGCACTACCTACTGCACCACTGCTTCGCCGTATTGCATAAATGCGATCTCGACTTGTAATACTGCGCTCACGATCTTTGTCATTGAAATAACGCTATAGGTAGTTTACATTTATATTTAGCCATTTAGCAGACGCTTTTATCCAAAGCGACTTACAAATGAGGACAAGGAAGCAATTTACACAACTATAAGAGCAACAATGAATAAGTGCTATAGGCAAGTTAGTTGGTAGATCTGTGTGAAAAGCCTGCCACCACAGCTGGAAAAAATTCTAGAGGAAACACTGTATTTGACATCTTGGTGCTTATATAATCATGGGGACAATATTAAGGAAATTATCCACAGCAAAACATGTATTAATATTAATATTAAATCAATATCAGAAGTGATAACTTCATTAAATATAAAGTGGATATTTAATAAATGAAAAGAAAAAAAAACATTTTTAAATAATTTTTTTAGTAATACACACAAAATGGTACCACTGTCTCAGTGGTATTATTGTCATGGATTTTACGAACAGTAAAATTGTATAGAGAAACAGTAGAAATAAGTTACTATATTTTATATGGTGGCCTCACAGCAAAAAGGTCACAGGTTCGAGTCCCGGCTGGGTCAGTTGGTGTTTCTGTGTGGAGTTTGCTTGTTCTCCCTGTGTTGGTGTGGGATTCCTCCGGGTGCTCCGGTTTCCCCCACAGACCAAACACATGGGCTATAGAGAAATTGATGAACTGAAATTGGTGTAGTGTATGAGAATGCGAGAGTGTATGGGTGTTTCCCAGAACTAGGTTGCAGCTGGAAGTACATCCGCTGCAAAAAACATATGCTGGAATAGTTGGCGGTTCATTCCACTGTGGCGACCCCTGATGAATAAGGGACTAAGCCGAAGGAAAATGAATGAATGATATTTGATAATTCATATTTTGCTTACTGGACACAATGTTTGGCTTGTGTTAATGATTTCCTCCAGCTGTCCTGTGCCTGATTTGACCATCAGCTCAGCCCCTCGGTCAGCTTTAACAACCTTTATCTCCTTTCCTGGAGCTGCGCATGGGTGACGCCACTCGATGCATTCCCATCGTGGTTGTGTGGGACGCTGGGCTCAATAGTGTCCTGCCAGCCTGTCCGCCAGACACTGGGCTCAATATGAGCAGGCCAAACGCTCCAGCAGCTGCCCGTGTAAAGAGAGACCAGCGCTAGAAAATCCATTTCAGCAGAGCCACACACTGAGGCCAGCAGGAAACTCAACACCACATCGAGATGAGACTTTATGGAGACGTCAGCGCTTCATCTGGGATCAGTGCTCGTGCGCTCGTATCAGGTGCTACACTGAGGCCTTTGGGAAGGTGCTGGGAAAGGGACATGCTTTTACAGTCATATGATGGGATGATGCTCTTTTATGTTCTGCCTGTTGTTGCAGAGGTTGAAGAGGAGTTTACGTTGAGGTTTGAGGTGTTGATACAGATGTGGTTTGAGGTGAAGTTTGTAATTTATTACTGGTGACCACAATCATATACTAATGACAGACTACTGCTACCACCAACACCATGGAGAAACAGGTAGAATGATGGAGAGATGGATGGATGAATGTATGGATAGATGGATAGACAAACAGATGGATGGGTGGATGGATGGGCAGATGGACAGACGGATGGGCAGATGGACAGATGGATGAATGGATGGCCAATGAATGAACGAATGGGCAGATGGATGGATGGATAAAAAATGATGGATGGATGGATGGATAAACAAAATAAGGAAAGGTGTATAATTGGATAGATTGCTAAAAAGAATGATAAACAATGGATGAAAGGATGGATTGATGAACAGATGAACAGACTGACAAATGGATGGATGGATGGATGGATGGATGGATGGATTGATGGATGAATAGATTAATAAATGTACAGACGAATGGGCAGATAGACAGATGGATAGATGGATGGATGAATGAATGGCCAATGAATGAACAAATGGGCAGATGGATAGATGGATGGATGGATGGACAGATGAATGGATGACCAATCAATGGATGAATGGATGGACAGAGGAATGGATGACAAATAAATGGATGGATGTACAGATGAACAATTGGATGGATGGATGGATGGATGGATGGATGGAGAGACAGATGAATGGGCAGACGGACAGACGATGCATGGATAAAGAGAAAGATGTATAGATGGATGGCTAAAAATGATACACAATAAATGGATAAACAGATGAATAGACAGACAAATGAATGGATGGACAGACGGATGGGCAGATTGACAGATGGATGGAAAGATGAATGGATGACCAGTAAATGAATGGATGGGCAGATGGATAGATGTATGCATGAACGGGTGGACAGACGGATGGATGAGCAGATAGATGGATGACAAATGATAAATGGATGGACAGATGAACAGATGGATGAAAGAATGCATATACAGATGGATGAATGGATGATCAGATATATGGATGGATGGATAATCAAAAAGAGAAAGATGTATAGATAGATGGATGGCTAAAAAGAATGATAAACAACACATGGATGGATGGATGGATGGACATGGATAGACAGACAAATGGATGGATGGATGAATGGATGTATGCATGGATGGATGAATGGATGCATGGATAGATGGATGGATAACAGATGAATGGATGACCAATGATTAAATGAATGGGCAGATGGATAGATGGATGCATGAATGGATGGGCAGACAGATGGATGGATGAGCAGATAGATGGATGACAAATGATGATTGGATGGACAGATGAATGGATGACCAAAAAACAGATGGATAGTTGGATGGATGGATTGATGAACAGACAGATGAATGGATGAACAGATGGATAAACTGATAGATGCATGTGCAGATGGATGACAAATGGATGGATGGAGAGCTGGACGGTTTGACAGATGGACGGATGGATAGGGGGATGGGTGGACAGATGGATAGACAGATGGATTGATGGACAGATTTAAAGACTGATTGACATAAATAAAAATGACAAAACAACTGAATAAAATATATAAATATTAAATAATAATGAAAATAAAAATAAAAAAAATAACATCATTTTGTTTAATATATAAAATAAACTCAGGGCGGCGCGGTGGCTCAGTGGTAAGCACTGTCGCCTCACAGCAAGAAGGTCTTTGGTCCATGTTCTCGTGGGTTTCCTTCAGGTGCTCGGGTTTACCCCACAGTCCAAACACATGCGCTTAAGGGGAATTGATTAACTAAATAGCTCGTAGTGTGTGTGTGTGTGTGTGTGTGTGTGTGTGTGTGTGTCTGTGTGTGTGTGTGTGTGTGTATGTGTGTTTCCCAGTACTGGGTTGCAGCTGGAAGGGCATCCACTGTGTAAAACGTATGCTAGATAAGTGGGTTAATTCTGCTGTGGCGACCCCTGATGAAAAAAGGGACTAAGCCGAAAGGAAAATGAATATATGAATCAATAAATAAAGTGAAAGAATTGAAAATAAATTAAACAAATTGAATGAATAAATTAAAAAATGTTCAAACACACTGACACAAATGAAATTATTACATAATACAAACAGCAATTTGATTAAAAAAAGGTTATTACTGCATTTTGATTAAGATTATGATTTTTTTTTTTTACAGTAGATTGATCTCTAGCGGTTAATAATATTATTCTAATTAAAAAAAATGTCTAGTAAAAAATATGAAAAAATGCAAAATATTTAAATATTTTTTTAAAATTTCTAGAAAGACAACCGAAACAAAGAAGAAAGGTGTTTGTGCCAAAGCATCTAATTTACTGAGCACTTTCCCATAACTCTAAAACGGCCATCATTCCCATCAACACCTAGTTCCGCTAAACTCTTAAAATGCAGCCCAGCAGGACAAATGGGAGCAAGGAACAGGAATTTATGACCCTCTGCAAGTCTCTTTCTGAATCTGCATGGACCAGGGCTTCCTTCTCAGGTGCCTGTGGATGTAGATAACCAGAATCAGCCTGGCCAGACTGAGATCCACAGGTCCAGCAGCCTCCAAAACCACCGTAAATCCATCTCTGTCGACACTCCCGACAAAAACAACCTTGTAAAGCATTCAGCTCCAGCTCAACACTTGTGAGATATACAGAGAGATAGGGTGCCCGCTGTGCCAGAAACAACCAATACTGAGGGTGAAAATGGCTTCATTCCTGATAAAGATGTGGAAAAACAAAGCAGTTTTTCACTTTGAACACTTCATCATCACCTTTTACACCAGGGGTCGGGAACCTGTTTTTTAGGAAAGCGCCATTTCTGATATGTTAGGCAAATTTTTTTAAGAGCCATTGGGATATATATATATATATATATATATATATATATATATATATATATATATATATATATATATATATATATATATATATATATATATATATATATATATATATATATATATATATATGTATATATATATATATATATATATATATATATATATATATATATATATATATATATATATATATATATATACAGTTGAAGTCAGAAATATTAGCCCCCCTGTTTGTTTTTTTCCCTCAATTTCTGTTTAACGAAGAGATTTATTCAGCATATAGTTTTAATATTTCATTTCTTATCACTGATTTATTTTATTTTTGTCATGATGACAGTAAATAATATTAGACTAGATATTCTTCAAGACACTTCTATACAGCTGAAAGTGACATTTAAAGGCTTAACTAGGTTAATTAGGTTAACTAGGCAGGTTAGGGCAATTAGGCAAGTTATTGTATAATGATGGTTTGTTCTGTAGACTATTAAAAAAATAGCTTAAAGAGGTTAATAATATTGACCATAAAATGGTGTTTAAAAAAATAAAAACTGCTTTTATTCTGGCCGAAATTAAACAAATAAGAATTTCTCCAGAAGAAAAAATATTATCAGACACACTGTGAAAATCTCCTGAATCTGTTAAACATCATATGGGAAATATTAAAATAAAACAAAAAAAATATTCAAAGGGGGGCTAATAATTCTGACTTTAACTATATATATATATATATATATATATATATATATATATATATATATATATATATATATATATATATATATATATATATATATATATATRTRTATATATATATATATATATATATATATATATATATATATATATATATATATATTTTTTTTTTTTTTTTTTTTTTTTAAATATTTCCTAAATATTGTTTAACAGAGCAAGGAAATTTTCACAGTATGTCTGATAATATTTTTTCTTCTGGAGAAAGTCTTATTTGTTTTATTTCGGCCAGAATAAAAGCAGAATAAAAGTTTTAAATTTTTTTAAACACCATTTTAGGGACAAAATTATTAGCTAATTTATTTCAATAGTATATAGAACAAACCATCGTTATACAATAACTTGCCTAATTACCCTAACCTGCCTAGTTAACCTAATTAGCTCAGTTGAGCCTTTAAATGTCACTTTAAGCTGTATAGAAGTGTCTTGAAGAATATCTAGTCTAATATTATTTACTGTCATCATGGCACAGATAAAATAAATCAGTTATTAGAGATGAGTTATTAAAACTATTATAATTAGAAATGTGTTGAAAAGAAATCTGCTCTCCGTTAAACAGAAATTGGGGAAGAAAATAAACAGGGGGTGAATAATTCTGACTTCAACTGTGTATATATGCACACCCCAATGTATACTACTACTACTATAAATAATACAGATTTAAACAAAACCTTTATTATGCTGATTTACTAACTGCTTTGACATGACTATTGAAGCTCATATCTGACTCCAGAATAACACCAAGATTCTTAACTTTATTTTTTGTTGTTTGATGCTTAGAGCTAAGGTGTGCTATCACCTTAAGAACCTCTTCTCTGTTCCCAAATGCAATGACTTTGTTTTCTCTTAGTTTAACTGAAGAGATGTATGATGTATGAACAGAGCAGGAGTCTGGTTTGCATTGCCGGCAATAAGTCAGATTTGTTTCCAGTGCATGTTGGACTCCAGCAGGGCTGCCCTTTGTCACCCCAGCCTTGGAAGGGAGGGAGTCTGGTTTGGTGACCACAGGATTTCATCTCTGTTATTCGCAGATGATATTGTTCTGTTGGCTTTATCGAACATGGACCTTCAGCATGCACTGGGGCAGTTGCCGAGTGTGATGTGGCTGGAATGAGAATCAGCACCTCCAAGTCCGAGGCCATGGTGCTCTACTGGAAAAAGGTGGTTTGCCATCTCCAGGTTGGGGGAAAGTCCTTACCCCAGGTGGAGGAGTTTAAGTATCTCAGGGTTTTGTTCATGAGTGAGGGAAGGATGGAGCGTGAGATTGACAGGCGGATCGGTGCAGCGGCAGCAGTAATGCAGTTGATGTACCGGTCCGTTGTGGTAAAGAAGAAGCTGAGCCGAAAGGCAAAGCTTTCGATTTACTGGTCAATCAACGTACTCTCCTCTATGGTCATGAGCTTTGGGTCATGACCGAAAGGACAAGATCTCGGATACAAGAGGCCGAAATAAGTTTCCTTCGAAGGGTGGCAGGGCACACTCTTATGGACAGGGTGAGGAGCTCTAACAACCCGGGAGGAGCTCGGAGTAGAGCTGCTGCTCCTCCACATCGAGAGAAGTCAGCTGAGGTGGCTCAGGCATCTGTTTCGGATGCCTATAGGACACCTACCTAGGGAGGTGTTCCAGGCATATCCCAATGGGAAGAGGCCTCGGAGAAGACCCAGGACACGCTGGAGGGACTATGTCTCTCGGCTAGCCAGGGAACACCTCGGGATCCATCCGGAGGAGCTGGAGGAAGTGTCTGGGGAGAGGGAAGTCTGAGGTTCTCCCCTAAGACTGCTGCCCCCGCGAAAAGTGGCAGAAGATGAATTAATGAATGAATTAACTGAAGAGAGTTTTGGCACATCCAATTGTTCATTTCATCGGGTAGGGGGTGTCAAATTTTATGCGACCTTTAAAACCACACTGTTTCTGTTGAACAGCTTCAAAGTAATAACCAGATTTAAGGAACACGGTTGAAGATTCTTTAATAATGAGCATCTACAAGTTGAAAAGCAGCTTCTCTAACGCTGCTAATGATGACCACACATCCTTAAATTCACAAAAACAAACTGTTTTCTGCACTGACCTTAAAGCCCTTTTTTTTAGAGAAGTGTGAGCTGGTGCATGTGCAGCGCTCCAGATATGGAGAGTGTGTGTGAACACTAGATTTACACACAAACGATCAGATAAAGCGATACCACAGAGCGATACAGGGGTAAATCCTCACACTCTTGTCGGTTCAGCACTGTTAGTAAAGAGCACAAATGCGCGACTGCTAAATGAGAGAGGCCACAAAGCCACATATGTGCATGCGTACGTGTGCTGCAGCTTTGCATACGGATAGTTTTTCCTTCATAAGAGAGAATGCAAATGAGCTGAACGCAACAAACATTCTCCTTTGATACATAAATGTAAATGCAAATGTGCGCCGGCAAACATGACTGCTGATACACATGCACAAACAACACGCTGATAATGATGATGAGCTGCAGACAGTTCTGTGGAGGCAATCAGGGAAATGAGCATGTAGGGAAGTGCTTATGAACGCAGGGGCAGAAATTAGACCTTTTTTGCTTTTGTACACTTTGCATTTGAATGTTTGGACAGAATGTGTAATGCTGACTGCAAAGGTTATTATTAAAAAAACTGTGCAACAAATGCACAAAATACAGTAAGTCAAGATAACAAAGAGGGTGGCTCAGTGGTTAGCACTGTGGCCTCTCAGCAAGAAGGTCGCTAGCTCGAGTCCCGGCTGGGTCAGTTGGCGTTTCTGTGTGGAGTTTGCATGTTCTCCCTGTGTTGGCGTAGGTTTCCATCGGGTGCTCCGGTTTCCCCCATAGACCAAACACATGCTCTATAGGGGAATTGGGTACACTAATGCTGAGATCAGACTGCAGGCGAGTCAAAATCATGCAGTCTGAACTCTGCATAAGTTATCTGTAGTGTATGAGTGTGAATGAAAGTGTATGGGTGTTTCCCAGTGTTGTATTGCAGCTTGAAGGGCATCCACTGCGTAAATTGTGCTGGATAAGTAGGCGGTTTATTCCACTGTGGCGACCTCAGATTAATAAAGGGACTAAACCTAAGAAAAAAAAAAGCATGAATGAACTTTTAAGTGATCACGTGTCAAAAGCATGGTAATGATAGAGAATGGTGATGAGGGAACTGAGAAAACAGGTGGAAGAACTAAAACTTAAGCATCATCAGACATAAGCATAATAAATCTGAGAACATTTTCAATTCTTTGATGTTTAAAATGTATAAATATATTATAATACATTTATATTATTACATTTAATAATGTTTATATGGTTATATAATAAATGATATCAAATATTTATGTAATAATAATAAACAAAATAATATTTAAATAATGATAAATAAATTAATTTATATTATACAAATATTATTTATTTGTTATTATTATTATTATTATTATTATTACATTAGACCTTGGTTAAAAATGACTTTTTTTGCAGTATGCAGATGCTATATAACACAACATAAATGTTTTAAAAGTGTAGGTATTGGTTTTTAAGGCTGCACAGTGAGTAGGGGTGTCACCTCACAGCAAGAAGGTCGCTTGCTCAAGTTCCGGGTGGGTCAGTTGGCGTTTCTGTGTGGAGTTTGCATGTTCTTCCAGTGTTGGCGTGGGTTTCCTCAGAGTGCTCCGGTTTCCCCCACAGTCCAAACATATGCGCTATAGGGGAATTGGGTAAGCTTATTTGTTCGTAGTGTATGTGTGTATGTTCTGGTCCTCCAGGTTTGGGGTTAAGCGCTGGGCTATCGATCCACCTCGTAAAAATTTGATGTTTTAAAGCACCAATATGGTGTCGCTAAATATCAACTTCAATATAAAACGCTTTGAGAGTGAGTAAGTAAGTAAGGTATTGGTCTTTGTCTTCATTTAAGTGAAGTTTCAACAAACTAATTTCGAGAGGAGCACGTGATATGACTGACCGCAGCTGGTCTCTCATCTACAATCATTAGTTAGCCAATCAGATTAATCCAAACTCACTATAAGTAGCCCGTCCACCCCTTTTCCACCTTGCTTCCTTTACTACGGGAAGCTCTCGAAAACTACCTTATTTCGTACTGCCCTTACATGCTCATCGACCAGGCTGGAGCCATGGGCTCTATTATCTCCGAGCTCAGGGTTCTCTCCCGGGACAGCATGCCAAACCCTCTATCATTGGTCAAACAATATCTAAGTGTGAACTCTTGAAATGTTTTAGTTCAGCTTACTGGATAATTTTAAAGCAATTGGTTTCCTAATATTTTCCAAGTAATGTGAACACAACTAATTATTTTGAGTCAACGGTACTGAAGTTTACTTTATTAAGAAGTTGTAAATACAAACTGTTTTAAGTTACACTCACTTAAAATTAATGCACTATTTTACTTAGAAACTTTAAGAAAATCGGTTTCCTCAATTTGCCAAAGCAAGGTCAACTTATTAAAGGTCAACCCATCTCCCCCTTTCTTCCTTTACCACGGGGAGCTCTTGAGAACTACCTGATCTCGTACTCCCCTTACATGCTCAATTGACCAGGCAGGAGTCCTGGGCTCTATTATATTTGAGCTCAGGGTTCTCTCCCGGGACAGCCTGCCAAACCTGCTTTCATTGTCAAACTATAAGTGTGAACTCTTGAAATGTTTTAGTGTAGCTTACTTGATCATTTTAAAGCAATCAGTTCCCTAATATTTTCCTAGTAATGTAAACACAACTAACTATTTTGAGTCAACGGTACTGAAGTTTACTTTATTAAGAAATTGTAAATACAAACTGTTTTAAGTTATGCTCACTTAAAATGAATACACTACTTAGAAATTGAAGGCAATCGGGCTTAATTTTTCAAAGCAAGGTCAACTTATTACCTATTACAGTGAACAAGCTGAAGCATTTCATCTGTAATTCGTCCTAATCTTAGACCACCTCCTGAAATGGAGTGAGCTATTTATATCTGTTTCAAATGTATTTCGAAAGACATTTACACCCATCCATTTCACAAAAAAGTGACCACATGTAAACAGTTCCTAAGAAATTTATTTTTAAATCAATTGCTTGGGTTAAATTAAGTTCCAGACATACTGTAAGCAAATTTTCTTTTTTTTGTTTTTTTGTTTTAATGATTACAGGGTATACAAAACTTCTTAAGTTGAACTTAAAACATTTTAATACATTTTTAATACCTTCAAAAAAAAAGAAAAAAATGAATACCAGCATGACTTAGAGCTGCAACAGTAGTGGCGTAAATGAAATATCTTCCCAAATGGAATAACATACTGCAGATCAGGGGTTTCCAAACATTTCAGCTCGCGACCCCCAAAATGACAATGCCAGTGACTTGTGACCCCCAATATCCTCTGAGGTGGTTATAAATACAGAGACCTTGCATGCAATGGCACACACACACACACACCAATAGACCCAAGTCTGTTCTTGTTTAATTTTTTAATGTATGTCAGTGCTGTAAATGGGCCAGAAAAAGTTTAACCTGGTGTTATAAAATCAATCTGCTGCATCTGACGCTATTGCTGTGTCTTTCGTATAATGTAATCACCCCAGGGGTCGCAATCCAATAGAACAATAAGCTACAATAGTAACTATAAACTACTATTTTTTTCTCTTCAGTATTTTGTGAATAAAATATGGTAAATCTTATGGTTCAATAAAAATAGATAGATTATTGGAAGTCACCAGGCAACCCCTCTTCATTGTCCCGCGACCCCCACTTTGAGAACCACTGCTGCAGATAACATATATATTTAAGTAAAGCAGAGGGATTAATCAAGATGTCAAAATGGGCCTTTGCCCATAGTTTTTAATCAATGTCATATATGTCATCAATGTCAATGGCCACTATTCTAAGAACAGTTCGGTACGATTACAGTTGTTTCTCCACTGAGCCTGGAGCAGCGCGGCATTACAAACCGTTCTCGGCTGGGAATTCTCGGCACAGTTAGACAATAGATTCTGTGTGGACGTTGCGGTTTCCAAGCTACCACCACACTGCAAAAAATGCTTTTCTTACCCAGATTTTTTTTTGTCCCTTTTCTAGTCCAAATATCTAAAAGTTCCTAAATCAAGAAGCATTTTCTAGACAAGCAAAACATATATGTTTTAAGAAATAATATGCCAAAATGAAGTGAGTTTTTCCTCAAATCAAGCAAAATAATCTGTCAATGGCGTAAGCAAAATAATCTTATCACAAATCGAAAAACAAGATTATTTTGCTTACACCATTGGCAGATTATTTAGCTTAATTTGAGGAAAAACTCACTTTATTTTGGCATATTATTTCTTAAAATAAGACAATATGTTTTGCTTGTCCAGAAAATGCTTCTTGATTTAGGAATTTGTAGATATTTGGACTAAAAACAAGACAAAAAATCTTTTTTTGTCTTTGCACACTGCAAAAAATGCTTTTCTTGCTTAGATTTTTTGTCTTGTTTCTAGTCTAAATATCTAAAATTTCTTACATCAAGAAGCATTTTCTAGACAAGCAAAACATATCCTGTTTTGAGAAATAATATACCAATATTAAGTGAGTTTTTCCTTAAAACAAGCTAAATAATCTGCCAATGGGGTCAGCAAAATAATCTTGTTTTTTTCTTTTGACGTAAGATTATTTTGCTTACCCCATTGGCAGATTATTTTGCTTGTTTTAAGTAAAAACTCACTTAATGTTGGTATATTATTTCTCAAAACAAGACAAAATGTTTTTCTTGTCTAGAAAATGCTTCATGATTTAGGAATTTTTAGATATTTGGACAAGAAACAAGACAAAAAATCTAAGTAAGAAAAGCAGTGCAGTGCAGTGTTGCAAGATGTAGTGAACGTTTTCCAGCCCAAAAGCTGTCTAAAACCCACCCAATCGCACAAAAAAACACCTAAAATATTAGATTCATATTCATATTTTATTTATTTTAAGTAGATTTAAATCGAAATTAACCTAGTTAGAGCACCGACCATACATTTGAACTTACCCCAGAGCGCTTTTTGTTTTGTTTTTTCCGAAATTAACCTAGTTACTTTAACTGTCATAATTGTTACCCATACATCAACCAACACCAGCAGTCACGAGGTTATATTAAACGTCTTCTTGCAGATGTGGCTATAAGCCTTGCGGCTGATGCCAACTACAGGCCTGTCTTTAAATCTTGAGTCCTCCAGCCAGAGGTCCGAAAATGTTCATTTCCCTACGTTTTAATTTAATTGCTGAAAGAAAGCGAACTCGCCAAT
This sequence comes from Danio rerio, assembly GCF_049306965.1. Taxonomy (NCBI): domain Eukaryota; kingdom Metazoa; phylum Chordata; class Actinopteri; order Cypriniformes; family Danionidae; genus Danio; species Danio rerio. The sequence continues at coordinate 2,170,383 of NC_133176.1, forward strand.
ATGGTTGGCAGCAAGCCAGCCGGGTACCAAGTTTGTTTCAGCGTGCACGCGAATGAACACCAGCTCACATGATATCGCTCAGCTCCTACTCTTAACATATAAATAAATCCATGCAAATTTTAGAATAAAGGCCTGCACTTAACACTAATTGAAAATCTATCTAAAACAATTGGGCTCCAAAATGTAATACCTCGTCAGATGACGTTTATCACTTTTTAATGCCCTTAATTTAATCTAATTTCATTTACTACCTTTTACAACCCTGCGGACACCCTGGATTACCTAAAAGGTCAACTGAGCAGTTATGCTGCTTGTTCAAAAGCATTTCATCTGTAAAAACCATAAACAGTTGCACACTTGTTTTTTTTTGCATGCAACATTTCACTCTTTTAAAAGGACAAAGCAACATGCATTATCATCAACTGAACATTGAGCTGAACATGAGGTAAAGGCGTCTTCAACAAGTCATTTCGTTTAATTTTAGTTTCATCTGGCCTTTGCCTCGTCTTTTGAGATGTCACATCAAGGCTGTTCACATGTGCTCAAGAAAAAACATGCATCGGGTGCGACTGATAAACTTCCTGTGTTAACTGAAAGCACTCGCACGCATGCAGACGCATATATGTGTGCGCATCTGAAACAGACAGCCAGGAAACTGCAATGAGACGTTCTCAAGAAGCAACCGAGAAAACACAACTAGACCTTCATCAAAATCACTATTAGAAACGATCCTGGGATATTAAATGCATGTATTACAGCATGTAAATATGTTGTATGATCAAATATTAACATCATTTTAATTAAATGAATAAAAACAGAACTGAAAACTGGGTCAAGAGTTGAATTCTTTCTCATGGAATGAAGACACTCTGTATTTAACATGATATACAATTAGGCATAGGATGATAGCCATTTTCAGTGTATACCACGGTTTGGAAAACTCAAGGTTTTAAAGCTGCCAATTTTTCTGTAATACCATTTCTAAGCTATGTGTTAGATTTTTTATATACATTTTTTTAAGCTTTTTAAGACAACAGTATCTCCAGCAGAAAAACAAATATCCAAACATGCCGTTTTAAATTGAATAGACATCAGTGTTTTTAAAAATAATGAAGAAAGCAGACGGCAAAGATTAATTTTTAATATTCAGCCTGACATGTTTACTGATCCAAAATATTATAAATCTTTCAAAAAATAAAATATATGGTTTTCAAAGGGGGGAAAAGTTTTAGTTTTTTTACCCAGACATTTACAAAGAATCTATATTAGAGCAATAATCACAATACTGTACAACCGTGATATTTTTATCAAAGGTTATCATACCATCAGAATCTTAGGGTGCTTTCATATCTGTAGTTCGCTTCATTTGGTCCGGACCAAGGGTAATAAATGATACATTGTTGCATCTTCTGCCGTCTTTGGGTCGTTTTCACACCACACTGATTGCTTTGGTCCGAACCAGTTGAAACGAACCAAAATGCAGTCATGTGACAAAATCCACATCTCTCATTGGCTAAATGTTGTTGAACATATTTCCTAAACTGCTTATTGATTGGTCAGAATTCACGTGCGGGAAAATGCCAGTGAACTCCCGCAGGTAAACAAAACCTTTTACTCTGGAGGGACGACTGCGCTGGCTGATTGTATCCCTGCTTTAGACAAACTATACATTACGAAATGAAGCGCGGCCGCGGCTGTAAAACAGTGTTTAATGCATCACTCATCACTTCAGGAGGAGGCGTGAATTAATTAAGCTAAACTGCAACATGCTCATCTTGCGGAAATATTACCAACGATCCATCAGGTAATGTTTTCCCCTCTCCGTCTCTCTCTCTGTTGGTAAAGCGCTGTCAACAAATATTTTTCCTCCATATCCCATAATGCACAGCGCATCGGCCTACGGCAGCTGAATTAGTCCAAAAGGCGCAGTACTTTTTGCGGTTGGGTCTGTTTTAGTTCGGATCATATTCTCACCACAAACGACCCGCTCCAGGGTTCGTTTAAAAGCGTATCGAGACCACCTCTTCAAGCAGGTCTCGGTACGCTTATTTGGTCCGCTTTTGGTGCGCACTCGAGTACGATTGCTGCATTCTCACCTGCCCAAACCAACCGTAACAAAAGGGGAAATGAACTCTAGTGCGATTCAATCCAACTAAATAAGGCAGGTGTGAAAACACCCTTAAACCGGCCCATGCCTAAATACAATACGTTCATATTACTTTACTGTCAAGTTTTTATTAGGGTGAAAATGTTCTTCCAAACACAAGTAAAACACTATTTTATACATTTTAATAGCTAAAAACGTCTTTAATTAGAACTCCCTTGAGCTAAAACAGCATTCAGATAGGGTTAAACGGCTTAAATGAAATGCTCAGAAAACAACAAGCACACTTCATGAACTAATTAACATCACCTTCACAGCAGGATCGAGAATAAATGTAATAAATGCACTTTCTCTAACACTCAAACTGTTTCCAGTGACTTTGCCATGGAGGGCCAATTAAGTGTGTGATGATCTAGTCAGAGGAGCGGATCAGAGCAGCTAAATGAGTCAGTTTACCCATTACAGGGTAATTTCCACTCACCCTTAACCCACAGTCATTTCAGCATGAGAAAGAAACTAAAGCATCATCTTTGGGGCCTCAGCTGTGAACTCACACACCCGCAGGCATCAAAAGCAGCACTTCACAAACACACAGACTCCAAAAAAAAGGGAAAGTCCAGAGCAATGAGGACAGACCTGCCTTAAAGTGAAGTTGCGTTCCTTCAGTCTGTCAGAAAATGAGAAAGGATAAAACAGAGCTGCCATTTAGGTCAAGAGTGCGCAGTGAAATGAAGACTGATTTACTCAATTATTTTAGTAAATCACAGTAAAAAAAGCTGGGTTCCACATCATTGATTTGCTTTGGCACAACATGAAGGAATTAAGTTATCCTATTCGTTTTGGTAACACTTTATTGTGATGGTCTGTTTGAGTATAAGTAGACTGTCTGCTTAATATCTGCAGATACTGCTTCTTTAACAGACATTTAACAGTCTATAAGAAACTTTGCATGTATATGTCAACTTACACTAACCCTAAAGGGCGTCACACACTGGATGCGCTGCTCAGCACCGCCACATGGCATGCACATGACAGTTAAAAGTATCGCACAACAGACGTGCACATTCGCATGCTATTTAAAATCAAACTATTCAGATGGCACTCTGTGGCGCGGCAGAAATATGAACAGTGTCCTGAGTCATGGCTGGGCGCCGCGGACAGCCGCCGACTTGCGGCGCCGGTGTGTGAACCCTGATAGAAACCTGTGTTTAGAAATCTAAAATGTATGGCGCTGTGCAGAGCGACGCTGCAGTTCACCGAGCGGTGCTTCTGGTGAGCGACCTGCTGAACCCTAACCCCAACCTGACAGTCTACTTATAATGTAATGAGAGTAAGCTGGCATGTAAATGCAATGAAACTTATATTCAACAAACAGCGTGACCTTAGTTTTTACATGCATTTAAGTGGATTAAACTTAAAATAAATAAGTCCCTCCCCCGAAAAAAAAATAATTATGTTGTTTCAGCTCAATTTAATCAAGTAGTTTATAGTTAATGTCATTTATTGAGTGTACTGTTATGTCATTAATATAATCGCTAAACCAAAACTGCTCAAAGTATTTTTTAAAATATCCAACAATTGTGTAAAATTAATTTTGCCAAAAAAAAGAAGTACTGTCAATGCATTTTATTAATGCACACTCCCAAGTACAAAACAATAAATTATTATACTAAAATGAGTAAATCCACTAAATTAAAAGCAAGTTCGCTTTTCTTTAAAAAATCAAGTAAACTCATCAAAACTTGGAAATGTTAAGTTGGCTTAACCAAATTTTATAATTATACACATATTTAATTAGCTTCATTTTAAGGCAATGGGTTGACTCACTTCTGAAAAAAATAAACTCCACCAATCACTTTTTACAGGGAATAATGAAAATCAATACAAATGTTGAGTGACACACTTTTCAGCTCACAACTGAAGCTTTCTGATGCACTGCCAAAGAAACTTTACAAAACTCTGAGGATTCTGCATTTGGTACAACCTCCTAATATTAAAATGAACTTTTAAAGCAATTCTCGAAGGAAAAACACCAACAAACTGACTCTAGAAGTCTACAAACTCTTCCATATACACATCTTACTATCAACTACCAAACCAATTATCTCTTAAAGGGACAGTTCACACATAGATTTGAACTCTGGCATCATTTACTCATCCTCCACTGGCTCAAAACCTATTTGAGATTCTTCCGTTGAACACAAAATAGGTTATTTAAGAATGCCATTAATTTCCATAGAGCTATTTTTCCTACTACATGTAAGTCGATAAGTGCCAAAGTCTTGTTTTGTGTTTAAAACAAGAAAGAAGCTCATAAAGCTTTAAAAGCACAGCATGAGGGAGAAGAAGTAATGAGCAAATGTTCATTTTTTTGAGTAAACACTCTCTTTAATCATCAGTTTACAGTCTTAAAAGTGATTAGTTACTTTACTTTGAAAAAATTGTGTGAGTAAACCTGTTGCCTTAAAATCAGCAAGTTGACTTTACTTTAAAAACTGAGTACTGTACATCCATTGTTATTTGGAATGGTTAATTTGACTTATTTTGCATAATTATGGACATAATTCATTTACTTATTCATTTTAAGGCAATGTGTTAACTCCATTTTTAGTTTAACTCTGTTTTATTGATACATATTAGAGAGTCAGAGAGTTACAGTATCAAATATAAAGAATCAGTAATGTTAACACACTTTTAGGTTAACTAATCGCTTTAAAAGCAATGGGCTAACACACTTTTAGATTAACTAATCAATTTAAAAGCAATAAGTTAACACACTTTTAAGTTAACTAATCGATTTAAAAGCAATAAGTTAACACACTTTTAGGTTAACTAATCGCTTTAAAAGCAATCGGTTAATACACTTTTAAGTTTAGTCGACTAATCGCTTTAAAAGAAATGGGTTTACAATATTTATTCAATTAAAAGTTTTAAAAGCAATGAATTAACACACTTTTAAGTAAAGTCAACTAATCGCTTTAAAAGCAAGGGGTTAACACAGTTTTAAGTCAACTAATCGCTTTAAAAGCAAGGGGTTAACAGTTTTAAGTTAACTAATCGCTTTAAAAGCAAGGGGTTACCACAGTTTTAAGTAAAATAATCACTTTAAAAGCAATGGGTTAACAGTTTTAAGTAAAATAATCACTTTAAAAGCAATGGGTTAACAGTTTTAAGTAAAATAATCACTTTAAAAGCAATGGGTTAACAGCTTTAAGTTAACTAATCACTTTAAACACAATAGGTTAACAGTTTTAAGTTAACTAATTGCTTTAAAAGCAAGGGGTTAACAGTTTTAAGTTAACTAACCGCTTTAAACACAATGGGTTAACAGTTTTAAGTTAACTAACCACATTAAACGCAATGGGTTAACAGTTTTAAGTTAACTAATCGCTTTAAAAGCAATGGGTTAACAGTTTTAAGTGAACTAATCGCTTTAAAGCAAGGGGTTAACAGTTTTAAGTTAACTAACCGCTTTAAACACAATAGGTTAACAGTTTTAAGTTAACTAAATGCTTTAAAAGCAAGGTGTTAACAGTTTTAAGTTAACTAACCACATTAAACGCAATGGGTTAACAGTTTTAAGTTAACTAATCGCTTTAAAAGCAATGGGTTAACACAGTTTTAAGTTAACTAAGCGCTTTAAACTCAATGGGTTGACAGTTTTAAGGTAACTAATCGCTTTAAAAGCAATGGGTTAACAGTTTTAAGTTAACTAAGTGCTTTAAACGCAATGGGTTAACACAGTTTTAAGTTAAATAATCGCTTTAAAAGCAATGGGTTAACACACTTTTTAGTCAACTCATCGCTTTAAACCCAATGGGTTAACACACTTTTAAATTAGCTACCCACTTTAAAAAAGCAATGGGTTAACACACTTTTAAGTAAAGTCAATTAACTGCTTTAAAATCAATGGATTAACACACTTAAGTAAAATCAACTAATCAGTTTCATAGCAATGGGTTAACACATTTAAGTCAACAAAGTGCTTTAAAATCAATGGGTTAACACATTTTTAAGTCAACTAACTGCTTTAAAAGCGATGGGTTAACACACTTTAGTAAAGTCAACTAATCAGTTTAAAAGCAATGGGTTAACACACTTTAAGTAAAGCAAACAAATACATTTTTACAGTGCATTAAAGCAGCAAACTAGCCCAAAAGTTTATCAGAAAGCGAGTTTTTAAAGTCATGCATCTCCCTTCGGAGTCCAGCGTGCAGCGGCTGGTTGAATGAGGTTAACCAGTAGAGCACTCAGTAACCCACAGACCTGTGGTTTTCAGATTCAGCCACAAGATTTCAGTATTTCACTCTCATCATTTTGCACAAACATTTCGGCAGAGGATCGCTAGCAAACAACTCACCCCTGGAGAAGCAAGACTGGTACGACTGGAAGCTCTCGAAGATGCTGTTGGAGGCCATGGGGAGCGTCTGCTTGTCCACGTCTTCGTCTGAATCCAACGCTTCCAGTTTGATCTGCTCCCGGATTTTGAAGGGCTCCCGGATTTGCCCTGCAAAGAGCAAAAAACATACGCCCATGACGACATGCTGGAGGTTTATCTGGAAACGCCACCCCCTGAACACCCCAAAACGCAGTACACACCCACAGCCGGGACCCCTCGGTCAGCCTGGGTCGGTCCAGCAAGCCGATTTTGTCCTGGGACTCTGTGCATTGTTGACGGGAGATTGCAATCGGCGGTCAGCCTGTGGTTGACTGATGCTTACCCTAGTGCAAAAAGAGCAGGAGCGCAAAAAACGGGTCGCTGTGGTTGTGTGTGTGTGTGTGTGTGTGTGTTTTTTTTCTGTCAATTCACACGCTGACATCAACACGTATCCTCCCTCCTCCTGCTCTCTTCGCTCTTGTCTATCTTTATCTCAGTGTTTTCTAGAGAGCCGTGACCGGTCGCAGACTTGGTTTGTGGTTGTGGCGGCCCACAGAAGCTTCTCTCTCATGCAACTTAAACATTGCATTGAAAAAGAAAGAAGAAGAAGAAGAAAATAAAGCATCCAAGTGTCACTGAGGTCACATGTTCTGCTAGTTTTGTTCGGGTCGGTGTTTTCAAAACCTCCACCTGTTCGCATTTGCTTGAAAAGGAGGAAATAAAGTGGTCGGTTTCAATTGTGAGAGTGTGTGTGTGTGTGTTAATGCTGCAGAGGGGGTGAGAGCGAGTAGGTGAGAGCTTGTTTAACAGTCATGCATGTGTGTGTGTGTCAGAGTTTGTGTACGACAGAGAGGCGAGTCACGCTGCATAAGTTAAAGCATGCAAATCCGTCTCCTCCAGAGGACACAATTAGTCCTGTGTCTCAGACGCCATAAAGGCGCTGCAGATCGTCAAAATTTACATGGTGCCTTCGGTATCAGTGTCATCTGAAAATAAAAGAGCATATTTACTGACAATAAACCTGCACATCACCATCCAAACATGTCATATGTAGTTTAAAAATACACTAAAGCCATTAATGCCATTGCACTTGGAGAATATTGTTGTTTCTTTGCTAAATGATTTTAGATGGATCTCTGATGCAATTGAAACTAAATTAAATAATATTTTGATGAATTTTGAAGTTACTTTAACATTTTAATTTAACAAAATACAGTTTTTTATTAATGAACACAATGAGCTGCTCGACTTTACTGTGTTTTTCATATTACATTAAACCTTCATGCTGTCACAATTATTCGCCCTCATGTGAATTTTTTTCAAATATTTCTCAAACTATGTGCATCAAAGCAAGTCATTATTCACAGAATTTCCTATAAGATTTTGTTGTTTAAATTAAGCCTTATTTGTTTTATTTTGTCTAGAATAAAAGCAGTTTTTCATTGTTTTAAAGTCAATATTATTAGCCCCCTTAAGCAATATTAGTTTTGGATTGTCTCCAGAACAAACCACTGTTATACAATGACTTGCCTAATTACCCTAACTTTACCCTAATTACCCTAGTGAAGCCTTTTAATGTAACTTTAAGTTGAATACTAGTATATGGAATAGGCATGGGCTGGTATAAGAATCTGACGTATGATAACTCTGGATAAAAATATCACGGTTTACGGTATTGTGATTACTGCTCTAAAATAAGTTATTTTAAAATGTCTGGGTAAAACAACAACAACAACAACAACAACTTTCTTCCTCATTGTACACAATATATTTTATTTTAAGAAACATATAAAATATTTTGGCTTTTTTATTTTAAACATGTCAGGTTAAGCAATTTAAATACTTCACTGACTATCTTCATTAGTTTCAAAAATACAGATTTCAGAACAACTTGATGATCTTAATAAAATAGTTATAAAAAACACAAAACAAATGACATATACCTTAGAAACGGTATAACAGAAAATGTTTGCAGTTTCAAAACCTTGACTTTTCCAAACCGCGGTAAACCTTGAAGCCGGTTATCGTCCCATGGAAAAATATCTAATTAAATAATATGCGCTGTCATCATGGCAAAGATAAAATAAATCAGTTATTAAATCTATTATGTTTAGAATTGTGTTGAAAAAAATCTGCACTCCATTAAACAGAAATTGTGGTAAAAATATAAAGGAATTAAAATTGAACAGGAGGGCGAATAATTCGGACCTCAACTGCACAGTTAAGATCAGAATTATTATCCCCCTTTTGAATTTCTTTTTCTTTTTTAATTATTTCCCAAATGAAGTTTACCAGAGTAAGGAAATGTTCACAGTATGTCTGATAATATTTTTACTTCTGAAGAAAGTCTTATTTGTTTTATTTAGACTAGAATAAAAGCAGTTTTTAATTTTTTAAACACCATTTTAAGGTTAAAATTATTAGCCTACAACAAACCATCGGTATACAATAACTTGCCTAATTACCCTAACCTGCCGAGTTAACCTAATTAACCTGTCTTGAAAAAATATCTAGTCTAATAATATTTACTGTCATCAAGGCAAAGAGAAAATAAATCAGTTATTAAAGATGAGTTATTAAAACTATTATGTTTAGAAATGTGTAGCAATCGTCTTTCTGTTAAGCAGAAATTGGGGGAAAAATGAACAGAGGGGCGAATAATTTAAGGGGGTAATAATTCTGACTTCTACTGTTTATCAGCTTGCTGATTCTGAGAGACAAAATGAAAAATATGATATCAATATAGTGTATTTGATAACAATAATCCAAATAAATAATATTGCTTTGTATAAAAACAAATCTATTTCATGCTTTTTTTTCTAATTTATAATTAAACTATTTATTTTACTTATTCAACTGGATTTAAAAATCAATTCAGTCACATTTAAAACTACATCAATGTCATTGCATTTGAAAATCAACACCAAATTGGTCAAAAAAGTGATGATTTTAGTTTTTGCAACTCAAATAAACATTTCTACTCGACTCATTTGATTTCAATTAAAACTGAAAATGAAAATGCTTGTTTACTGTCATTATTACTATCATATCACAAGCATTGTTGTCTCCATCTAATTTTTTTACTTTTCTCCCTTTATATATATATATATATATATATATATATATATATATATATATATGTGTGTGTGTGTGTGTGTGTGTGTGTGTGTGTGTTACTTGCTTCATTTAGTGACTGTTATTGTTCCTTTTGTATGAACTCTGACCTGTTTACCAAGTTACCTTTACATGCACAAACATACACACACGCACATACACAAACACACACACACACCTGCCCGTATTTGACTGTACAGTTGTTGTTCTTGTTGGTATTTTAGCTAATGTTTAATTTTCTTTGGATTAATATCATCTCAAATTGTGTCCCTTTTGTATTTTCTAATAAAAAATAAATAAATAAATAAATAAAAACTGAAAATGAAGCGTCACATACTCGATAACCAAGAGCAACAAAGTTATTTTTAAAGTAAAATGCGTGTCATTTTCTATTGAACAATACACAATACATCATTAGACTGTGAATATTGACATTACCTGCTTCAAATCACACTGAAAAAACAGATGATTGATTGGATTTACTGAATTTCTTTAAGGTAAATGGTTGCAAATGATTTATATGGACTGAATTTAACCAAATGAAATTTAGTAATGTTTAAGTTAATTTGTTTGTTTAAATTCAGCCCATATAAATCATTTGCAACCATTTACCTTAAAGAAATTCAGTAAATCCAATGAAGCAGTTTTAGTGATTAGTATAGACTGCAATGTGCTTTGCATGTTGATTCAGAAAGACTAAAGGATGCTTACGAATATGTCTAAATTGCACTTTTACAATCGGTCACCCAAAAACTACCTTGCACAAAAACGGCAAGCATCAAATGTCATGCTGTGCGTTGCATGAAGGGTGTCAAAAATAATTGCAGGCCTCATTATTCCGTCTCACCTGCCCATAATGACGGCATTGCATTACACGTCCAAGTGGGTCATGATAGCTCAAGCCTCCTCTTCCCCATCATGCAACCGATCAAACGTTTCATTCTATCAACAGAACGCGGTACTCGCATGACGCAGGAACGCCCCTATTATTTGGCAGCCACACACCTGCGTCCAGACGGCCCCCAAATTGGCAGATGTACACCTGCAGAACGCCTCCAGCACATGCCTAACACACTCTGGACCGTTTGGACGGCAGGTTTGGGAGTGGTGGGCGGAGTGCTTTAGGTGGTATCGGCGTTCAGGACCAGCTGCCATTAATCCAAACCCCCCGGAGTCAGATTTCAGACACGCTTCTGCAGACGTCAGTGTTGTAGAATGTCTGTTGAAATACACTCAAAACGATTAGGGTTGCTGTTTTCGATAATTTGTATTATGAAAAATTGTTGAAAATGGTGTCAAGTAAGAAATTTTATGCTGAGGATTTGTTTTCGTTAATTTATTTTCCTTCGTCCTAGTCTCTTATTTAATAGGGGTCGCCATAGCGGAATGAACCGCCAACTATTCCAGCATATTATACACAGCCGATGCCCTTCAAGTTGCAACCCAGTACTGGAAAACACCCATACACTCTCATTCACACACACACTCACTTATTATGGCACATACTCGACTGATCTTCGCGACTTTGAAAAAATTCAGTGTCCCTGTAATTGTGTTGTGCAGAGCGGTGAACTGATGACCTTCACAGCCAATCACAGTCATTTCTGTTGAGCACTGGTGAACACTAATGTAAATGTTAGAGAGAAATGGACGTGTATACATTTTAAGTACCGGGACAGCACTATTACAGACAACACGAGGGTGTGCTACAGAGGACTGCGGTGTTTCATCACTCCCCGGGTTACATAGGCTGAAGCAGGGAAACGTCCCCATGGTGTTTACCTGCTGCCATGAACTGAAGCCTAGGAGGACACTTAAGCGTGTAACTCCTAAAGAGATTGTGATGTTGTTTGATGCCTAATCTGCTTTTATTTGTTCAAATTAAACTGAACTGAGTGATATTAAAGTGATGTTTACACCACATCTGCACTTTGAAATCTCAGCACCAGCTGGAGGTTTGTAGTCCACAGCATGTTGCTGCAATGTTTACAGTGCTGGTCCTATACTTCCGGGTTTCTTCCCACCGCAGCCTCGCTTTTATTTTTTAAAATGGAGGCCGCGTAAAATAAGCATATTGCAGATTTGGTTCGAACAGGGAATCACTCATTAAAATAACTGGAAGTCATTTATAAGAAAGTCCCTACAACAAAATAAATGTCTTCCAAACAATTCTCCTTCACAAATTGATAGTACATTTCACAAACAAGTGAAGTTTATTTATAAACTAATTTTGAGAGGATCACATGCTTATGATGGTCCCGCATTATTCAATTTATGATTGACCAATCAGATGATCCCTAAGCCGCTATAAATACCCTGAGTTCCATATCACAGCCATCTTCGTTTTGAAGAATCCCCCCTTCCACCCCTACTCCTCCTCCTTTCCTAGATGGGTGTCACGGTGGCCTAGTGATTAGCACTGTTGCCTCACAGCAAGAACGTCACTGCTTCTAGTCCTTACCAAACCAGCCGACAGAGTTTACATGTTCTCCTCGTGCTCACTTGGGTTTCCCCCGGGTTCCCCGGTTTCCTTCCACAACCCAAAAACATGCAACTTAAGTTAATTGACTAATCCAAATCGGCTCCATAGACATGCTCCTAGTAAGTAGATCTTTCTTAAGAGCGATCACTATCTATTCATTAGCTACTACAGTTAGAGTTCTCCAGATCTACCTGAGCTCAAACTCTTTGCAAACCGGGGGGAGCCCTGTGCTCGAGGATCTTATGAGCTCAGGGCTCTCTTCTGGGACACTTAAGTGTATTACTCTTAAAGAGATTGTGATTTAGTTTGATGCCTAATTTGCTTCTAATTGTTTAAATTACTATCTGTTCATTAGCTACTCCAGCAGGGGAGTTCTCGAGATCAACATGAGCTCAAACTCCCTTCTTGCCTTGCAAATGGGAGGGAGCCCCGGGCCCAAGGATCTTATGAGCTCTGGGCTCTCTCCCGGGACAGCATGCCAAACAAGCTTTATAATCAATCATCAGATAAGTGTCAACTCTTGAAAAACTCATTTGAGTAAAGATGTTTAATTTAAAGGTTAAATTGAATATATATATATATATATATATATATATATATATATATATATATATATATATATATATTAACCAGACTCTATTTTGCACTACTAATTAGTTAAAGTGTATAAATAGCAAATTTTAAATTATGATGTAATGTCAACTTAAAAAAATCAAAGTCTTTGAAATAACTAGACCTAATTTATATGAAAAAAACACTTAAAAAAAGACTTAATTTTGACATATTATTTCTTAAAACAATACACAGTCCCACTTTATATTAAGTGGCCTTAACTAATATGTACTTACAAAGGAGTTAATAAGTTGTTACAATGTACTTATTGTGTAAATACATGTATTTACTGTGTACTTATGCTTGATTAAATATATGTATGTAACTACATCTGTGATTCTGTAATTACATTTGTAAATACACTGTTGACCATCCCTTACACCTTAACACACCCTTAAACCTAACCATACCACCAAACCTGTCCATAACCCAACCTCTATCCCAACTCAAGAGCACCACAAGTGTTCTCAAACACATTATAAACACAGTAAGTACATTGTATTTATTTTTTGATGTAAGTACATAGTAGTTAAGGACACTTAATATAAAGTGGGACCCAATACACTATATTTTGCTTGTCTGGAGCTTCTTGACTTTAGAATTTTTAGATATTAGTACTAGAAACGAGACCCAAAATTTTGCATTTTTGCAGTGTGCAAAGCAATGTTTTTGGTGAACTGCATGTTCAGTTGTGAAATAAGAATCATCCAGAAGAGGGAATGCTCTTTTAAGAAGTGAAATGCATTAAATACAAGTATTAGTACATATTGTAGGAGTTCAGAAATGTCAATTGTACCTGAAGCTTTCAAATCAAGGGATGCGTTAGCTGGATTTCCACATGCTCACAAACTTCAGACTGCACTTCTGCTTCTACAAAACATAAACAAACAAAGCATCGTTATTAAGAGTTCATCATAGTGTATATAGTTTGGAATTGGTTCATTATACTACCTAAAATCCATGATCTACTACTGTTACAAGCCGAAAGACATGCTGTCAGAAGTGCTCATGTCTTATGGTGTCTGGTAGGATTGAGAATGGTGAGTAGGAGGACTGTTTGTGTGTTATTTATTTATTTGATTTGATGTCTGGGCCACACAGCTGTCCTGCACACACACTCACACACACACTCACACACACACACACACACACACACACACACACACACACACACACACACACACACACACACACACGTCTCCTGCTGTGATCCCACGACAACACATCCTGCAACTGCTCATCCTTGACAAGAGAACATACACACACACACACACACACACAGATACACTCACACACACACTCCTGTATGGCCATCTCATATTCTTTCATTTTCCTTCAGCTTAGTCCCTTATTTATCAGAGGCAACCACAGCGGAATGAACCACCAACTATTCCAGCATATAACAGCGAATGCCCTTGCAGCTGCAACCCGGCACTGGGAAATAAACATACACTCTTACATTCACACACACACACTCAAACAATACGGCCAATTTAGTTCATCAATTCCCCTATAGCTCATGTGTTTGGACTGTGGGGGAAACCGGAGCTGCTATATACAGTAGATCAAATGTAAAAGTACTATGGTTATTAAACAGGGTCTGAGTTTTCCAATGCTAGTTGGTTACAGCAGAGGTCAGGAACCTTTTTTCAGCAAAGAGCCATTTTTTATCGCGCGCTCCCGGAAGAAAGCGAATGCCGCTCGCACTTTTAGACGGGCTTGTAAAGCAACAACAGGACGCTGCAGATTTTGTTTTTGCTTGCATTGTGTCTGTTCATCCAGACGATGACACGGTTTGTTTGAGCCCGGGTCATCCATGGCTGGTTATTTTATGCATATAGTAACTTTATATCCATGTAATCTTTCGGCTGTGTATTAGAACATGGCGGATCCTTTGTTTACATTCTGTCTAGCTCCACGAGCTTGTGACATATCTCTGTAACCAATCAGCGTTCGGCTGCGCATGTAGCTCCACCTTTTGGTACCCTTTCTCGTTTTTGGTACTCTTTTGAAAGGGTGCCGAAAAAGTGGTACGGTAGGTTTGGTTCGTTACGCTTATTGACAGTGGAAACGGCCATAAAAGCGTACCAAACCGAACCGTACCACTCAGTGGAAACGGGCCATTATGGGGGTCTGGTGCAATGCTAGCCCCTTTAAATCTTTAAGTGAAAGTCAATGATGTCATGGACCCGGTACCGGGTCCGCAGAGTTTAACTCCTCAAATACATGTCATCTAGCAACATAATAATAAGTGAGTAGGTAAATTAACACAGCAGAAAATGATTCCTCCACATATACACGATTCTAAGTGAACAGATGTTTCACAAAACCACTTTCATTTGTGGTTTAAGTTAAAACAGGGACTTTCCAAGCATATTTCTTTCTGTATGATCTTTGGCAGATAAAGACTGCAGTCATGATGAATATAATTATTAAACCCTGAGTCACTGCAGGCCAGCGGGTCACACACTGGAGGAGAGCAGAGCAGACAACGAGCTGTAAAAGCATGAAGAATGCATCCATTTGCTCTGCGATTAAAACTGAAGCAACTGTGGAAGGTTGTTCAGCGCTCTGTGGGAGTGGATGGAGCGTGTGAGTTGTGCAGGACTGAATGTGGGAGAGACAGAAACACCTGCTGGATGATGAAGATGATGATGATTCAGGACACAAGCAGCAATAAAGACACACAGACAGAAGAGCGAACTGTGAGAATCTCCCTCCCTATCACCAACACGGACTTTCACATCAGCAGAACATGCAGATTTGGTTTTGTTTCTAGTCTGAATGCCTAAAAATTCTTAAATAAAGAAGAATTTTCTAGAAAAGTGAACATATTGTCTTGTTTTAGGAAATAATGGGTCAAAATGAGGGCGACACAGTGGCTCGGTGGTTAGCACTATGGCCTCACAGCAAGAAAGTCCCTGGTTCGAGTCCCCACTGGATCAGTTGGCATTTCTGTGTGGAGTTTGCATGCTCTCCTCGTGTTGGTGTGGGTTTCCTTCGGGTGCTCCGGTTTCCCCCAAAGCCCAAACACATGCATGGTGGGAATTGATCAACTAAAATGGCCATAGTGTATGAGTGTGAAAGCAAGAGAGTATGGATGTTTTCCAGTGTTGGGTTGCAGCTGGTAGGGCATCCGCTGTGTAAAACATTCATTCATTTTCTTGTCAGCTTAGTCCCTTTATTAATGCGGGGTCGCCACAGCGGAATGAACCACCAACTTATCCAGCAAGTTTTAACGCAGCGGATGCCCTTCCAGCCGCAACCCATCTCTGGGAAACATCCACACACACACACACTCATACACTATGGACAATTTAGCCTACCCAATTCACCTGTACCGCATGTGTATGGACTGTGGGGGAAACCGGAGCACCCGGAGGAAACCCACGCGAACGCAGTGAGAACATGCAAACTCCACACAGAGACGGCAACTGAGCCGAGGTTCGAACCAGCGACCTTTTTGCTGTGAGGCGTCAGCAATACCTACTGCGCCACTGCCTCGCCCCTGCGTAAAACATATGCTGGATAAGTTGGTGGTTCATTCCACTGTGGCGACCCCTGATTAATAAAGGGATTAAGTCGAAAAAAAAATGAATGGATGAACATTTTAATAGTCTACAGGTAAAATCCCATTACCTTCCACACACACACACACACACACACACACACCGCTGTCTATCCTCAACACTACATCTA
The DNA here is from genome assembly GCF_049306965.1 of Danio rerio. NCBI lineage: Eukaryota > Metazoa > Chordata > Actinopteri > Cypriniformes > Danionidae > Danio > Danio rerio. The sequence continues at coordinate 2,186,772 of NC_133176.1, forward strand.
AAGGTTTAGCATTTCAACAAACCTCTTTCTGTTTCTTTCTCAACAATTAATCAGTTTATTCCACACGTACAGTAACGCACCGACATCCAGACACAAAGCACTGTGACTTCAAACACTCTATTGTGTCTGCAGGAGGACGATTAGGTGACAAATTACCCAGAATAGCTTAACAAGACGAGCTACAAGTGTGTGTGTGTGTGTGTGTGTGTGTTTGAACATGACAACACAGGGATGAAAGACTACAGATTAAACGGCAGAAATCTTTTAGCCTGTATGTTGATGAGTGTCATTGTTTGGCTCGGGTCCCAGCAGGCAGTGAAATGTGAAACCAGGTGAAGCAACAGGAGGAGAAAAGCAGAAACACTGAGCTTTGTGTTCATAACAGAAGACAACGGCAGCGCTTTGATCCACACACACACACACTGGAGGACACACACCATGAGTCACAGAGACCCCCGGCACAGAGGAGCATTTCTGACTACTGAACCATCAGCGTATGATCATCACACACACACAAACACACATACATGTACATACACAAAAATGCTTACAAATACACACACACACACACACACACAAGTACACATAAACACACAAGAACAGGTGCGCACACACACTTACACACGAACACAGAAACACACACTTGCATGCACACAGACAAGGAGAGAAAGACAGACAGGCAGACACACATGAACACACACACACACACACACGTCTCTCCCACGCAGTCAAAGCAGCGGTTGACTCCTCAAAGGAATGACCTCATCAGGTGTTTAACTCAGACAGGTTTGTGAAAGCAGCTATTCTCTGCTCTATAAACACGACATCTCACAGTAAAACAGAGCTTGTGTGCAGTAACCTCACAGACAGAGTAATCTCTTAAACATATTTGAAGTCAACAAAATGAGTTTGTATAGGCGACACTAAACATCAATGTTTTCCAAATGTCAGCTTAAACAATGCTTTCTGAGCAACCCTTAAGATTTGAAAAGTAATTTTATGCTCTCTATCTCTATAATAAAAAAGTAAATAAAAAAACTGCCATCGGTTGTTTTTAAATGTGATATCAAATAACAAACAAACAAAACAAATCCACAAAACAAAAAATAAATAAATAAAAAATCTAAGCAAAATAAAAAACAAATCAAAGCAAAACAAAAAAACAAAACAAAAAAACAAGAACAAGAACAAAAAACAAAACAAAACAAACAAACAAACCAAAACACAAAGCAAAACAAAATGAAAAACAAAACAAACAAAAAACAACAAATCAAAGCAAGACAAAAAAACTAAACAAACAAACAAAACAAAACCTCAAAACAAAACAAAGAACAACACAAAACAAATAAAAAAATAAACAAACAAAACAAAAAAACAAAGCAAAACAAAGACAAAAAAACACAAAACAAAGCAAAACAAAAACAAAACAAACAAAATACAAAACAGAAAATAAAAACAAAGACAAGAAACACAAAACCAATATTTAATAAAAAACAAAACACAAAACAAAACACGAAGCAAATCAAATGCAAATAGAAAAACAAAAAAACTAAACAAAAAACAAAACAAAAACAAAAAAACAATACAAAAAAACTAAACAAGAACACAAAACAATTTTTTTACAAAAAAACAAAACAAACACACAAAACAAAACACAAAAACAAAAAGACTAAAACAAAACAAAAAATGCAAAAAAAAAACAAAACAAAAAAACAATTTAATATAACAGCTCTCTGCAACAAAAGTACAAACACATGCCTCTACACTCATTCTGGCCATGACAAACGGGCACAGACGTGTGTGTGTGTGTGTGTGTGTGTGTTGTGCGTTTTATCTGTCTAACTGCTCAGGCCGATGATGTCGTGATGAGCAATAGTCGAACCATTCACCATCCGGCAGATCTGTGTGTGTGTGTGTGTGTGTGTATGTTTGAGACATTGGCTAACAGGACTGGCATTTGGCTCACAGACAGACACATGCTGCCATTTCTGAAACTCAATCAAGGCCTTGAATACACTGATGACAGTGTATGTGTGTGTTTGGTTGACAGGGGGTGTTTTGACTATGATTATCAGCATAAGAATGTTGATCGTGTGTGTGTGTGTGTGTGTGTGTATTAAATCACCAATTGCCTGAGTTTCCCTGATATGAGAGACATGACAGTAAATGGAGACACTCGCACACAGATGTGAATGTTTTCACACACATTTCTCATCATTCCAGTAAACGTACTTAACTGACGAGTCACCCCACACTCCTCAACACACACACACACACACCCAGACAACGACACACACACTTGCACACACAGACAGACACTAGAAACATTCATTCACGTCATATAAGTTGGAGGTTAAATCAGATTTGTTTTGTAAAGTAACTGAGCTACAATACTTACAGCAGCACATTTGCAGGATATCTCTCACACTGCAGCAGATTTGAATCCAGTCAGGATTGACAAATGAGCAAAAACAGCACAACATGTTAAACACACATGTACTGTATGTCCACCGCACAGTGAACATTGTCAGAGGATATGTGTGTGGCTCATTCATTATTGCAGTTAGGAAAGCTGAATAAACTCCTTATAATACACCGAAATAAACAACTACATCCAGTAACCGCTGGGAAACTTCCTGCTTCAGTCTTACTGTGGTATTTTTGACTGTAAGTCTCTGTTTCAGGGCATCACAGTGGCGCAGTGGGTATCACGATCCCCTCACAGCAAAAAGGTTGCTGGTTTGAGTCCAAACTAAGCCAGTTGGCATTTCTGTGTGGAGTTTGCATGTTCTCCCCGTGTCGGTGTGGGTTTCCTGCACAGTACAAACACATGCACTATAGGAGAATTGATTTAGCTAAATTGTCTGTAGTGTATGAGTGTGTATGGGTGTGATAAGTTGCAGCTGGAAGGGCATTTGCTGCGTAAAACATAAGCTGGAATAGCTGGCGGTTCATTCCACTGTGGATAAAGGGACTAAGTCGAAAAAAAATTAATGAATGAAGTCTCTGTTTCATTGTGTTTGTAAATCAGTGTGCTGTGTTTATCCTAATACCGGTAACCCTTTACTGAAGCTAAATGTATCTGAGAGTGGGCGGAGAGAAACAGCTCATTTGCATTTAAAGGCAGAGGCAGAAAACAGCTACAGCTCCCTCGGACCCAAAAATTGACATTTTTAAGGGGTACAATCAGACCCTTCAGGATTTTATGAAAAAATTCGGATTTTTTTGCGATTAAAATGATTGATTATGTGGTGAAGTTTTTGCTAAATTTTATTTGATTGCTCTGAAAACACTAATAAAAGTACACATCTTTGACCTCAAGAATCATCGATTTCTGTAATATATATTAATTTAACCTCCTGAGACCCAAAGAAATGTTTTTTTTTCTTCATTAATATTCATTAGTCACAGTGCTTGGACGACAGAGACGCCACGTTGTGTTGGCAAAACAAGCGTGAAGTGTTGCTTTTATAGTTTTGCTGCAGTGAAGTTTTGTTTTCATTTTCTCTCTGTGAGAGCTCAGCTGGAGTCACGTGTGGATTAACAGTGTACGCGACGATCGACAACAATAACTTACGTGTCTAAGGAGGAACATTGTTTACCTGAGAGCTGTTCTCATCTGCAAACGCTGAGATCCGGATTCGCTTGTCGTCTCCTCTTAATAAAGACGCGGCTCTAGTTGCTGGTGATTGTCCTGTCTCTACAGATTTGGTAAGTGAGCGACCAGTGCTCTTTGTTTATTCAGTTTGTTCGTATTGAACTAAGTTAACTATTGCACCGAGTGTAAACATGTTAGCACCACAACCAAACTTTACCCTCGTGTAGGGTTTTTACCGCATTTAGTGACCAGAATAACACACGCCGCTTTCTGACGCTACCTGCCGTGTGCATCTAAGTTTCCGGAAAGTACAGAGTTTTTTTTTTCTCTCATTCGCCGTGCGGTATCAAACATTGCATGAAAATACACGCTTAGAGCAGCTCCTCGAATCAAATATCTCGTTTGTCGTGAGGGGCATGAATGAATTCCCTGAATGAAAGAGCCAAACTGCAGTCCATGTCCATGTAGGTTAAATACCATCACTTTCTCCTGTGTGTTTTTGTGTATTTTGACTCTGAAACTCGCGCGTGCCCAAAACACTCCCACACCCTCCCACTTTAGTTCCTCCGACACTCCCCCCTAAACAGAGCTGGACACGCCCACTTTTCTGACTTTTTCCAAAGTAGAGGTGTGAAAACACCCTGCTGAAACGAGGGGGTTTCATGGCCTTTTAAATCTCATACACAAGGATTTAAACGGCTTTTATATTGCCATATAGCACAGTTATTTAAGCATGATAACGAGAGCAAGAGAGCGCAATGTCCGCCACGTATGTAAACTAATATTAAACTAGTACATAGCTACATCACATGCTTAAATCACGCCATGGACATTACAGTAAGATGCCTAAAGTATAAAAAAGCCCACATATCAAAAGAAGATGGCCAAATGAGAAGCTTTCTGTCATAAACTATAGTAAAACAGCTTATCGAATACATAAAGGAGTAGAGAAAACAGCTCTCTTCATTATCAGCTGTTAGTCAGCGCCCGCTCTTTTTTTTTTTTCCTGGTCATTGCGTTTTTGTCGTGTGCAGTGTAAATGCAGACGATCAGACACGAGTCACTTTTAAAAGATGATGTAAGCAGGTCATCAAAAAAATCCGATAGTCACAAAAACGGGAATTGACCATCAAGATCTGCAGTGTAAATGCCGTCTAAAAGACACAAACGACTGTAAATGTGCATCCAACAAGCCAAGCATCCTCCTCTGATCTTTACAAAGGCCTGAGACAGCGTGGAGAAATGCATCATGCCTCCATCTCAATTACAGCCAATTTATCTTGATGATCAATGCGCACACACCCAGCCCGTCTCCTGCTCATGGCTGCGTACAGCTCCTCCGTAATTAACGTTATCGATGGTGTTTAATCTGCTAATTAGTGGAGTATGCGAGGCGAGCGGCGTGACAGAAGGTTTTGACCCTTCGTCTGCATGTCAGCCCATCAGAGCCTTAAAATCAGCTTACACAGCCATGCATGAGCTGCTGCTGCTGTCCAACGCCTTCATTAAGACCAGAAATACACAAGACAAACAACTAAAACCAAAAAGTACAAATACTTTACATCAGGCCAGGAAACTTTAGAAATGTTTGCCAAGAAAGTGTTAGAAATGTTGCTTGCTCAGGGCTATGAGCAAACACAGTTCATTCATTCGGCTTATTCCCTTATATCAGAGGTCACCACAGCAGAATGAACCGCCAACAATTTTTATAGTTTATAGTAAACAACTAGATCCAATAAACACTGGGAAACTTCATATGTTTTACGCAGCGGATACTCTTCGAAACGCAACCCAGTACTGACAGAACCCAAACAGACCAAACACACACACACACAATCATACACCAAAGCCAATTCAGTTCATCAATTCCCTTATAGCATGTGTTTGGACTGTGGGGGAAACCGGAGCACCCGGAGGAAAACCCACACCAACGTAGGGAAAACATGCAAACTCCACACAAAAATGCCAACTGACCAAGCCGGGACCTGAACCAGCGACCTTCTTGATGTTTGCTCAATATAAAACCAGTTTTGAATTTTTTTATGGTATTTAAAGGCAGTGATAAGAAATAATTGTGTCTATAAAACAAACCAATGTTGGCAAATGACTCACCTGATAAACCTAATTTGCCAAGTTAACCTACTTAGTTAAGCCTATAAATTACACTTTAAACAGGGGTCTCCAAACTCGGTCCTGGAGGGCCAGTGTCCTGGAGAGTATAGCTCCAGCCCTAATCTATTACACCTGAACCAGCTAATCAAGCTCTTAAGCTGTGCTCACACTGCACTATTCTCCCTATAAAGTTCCATTCATACGCATGCTAATGCATCAGACCGGAAACACAAGCACCTGAGACAGGTTCCGCAGGTCGCTGCGTTGCAAAGTTCGAGCTTGGTGAACTCTGACCTGCTCAAACTCTAGTGTGACTGCGGCGTTACTAGATGTACTAGAAACTTCAGGTATGTTGAAGCAAGCTAGAATAAAAACGTCAATAATATTAAGAAATAATAATAGATAATAATTAAGTAATTGCCTAGTAAACCTACTAAGCTAAGGCTTTATATTACACTTTAAACTGAATACTAATATCTTGTACAATAACTAGTAAAATATTATGTACTGTCATCAATGACTAAATAAATTAGTTAATATATATTTATATATATATATATATGTGTGTGTGTGTGTGTGTGTGTGTGTGTGTGTGTATATATATATATATATATATATATATATATATATATATATATATATATATATATATATATATATGGCAACGCAGTAGGTAGCACGTTCGCCTCACAGCAAGAAGGTCGCTGGGTCGCTGGTTCGATCCTTGGCTCAGTTGGCGTTTCTGTGTGGAGTTTGCATGTTCTCCCTGCGTTCGTGTGGGTTTCCTCCGGGTGCTCCGGTTTCCCCCACAGTCCAAAGACATGCGGTACAGGTGAATTGGGTAGGCTAAATTGTCCGTAGTGTATGAGTGTGTGTGAATGTGTGTGTGAATGTTTCCCAGAGATGGGTTGCGGCTGGAAGGGCATCTGCTGCGTAAAAACTTGCTGGATAAGTTGGCGGTTCATTCCGCTGTGGTGATCCCAGTTTAATAAAGGGACTAAGCCGACAAGAAAATGAATGATATATATATATATATATATATATATATATATATATATATATATATATATATATATACATACATACATACATACATACATACACACACACACACACACACACACACACACACACACACACATATATATATATATAAATTTAATGGCAGCTACTAATTTTGCCTTCAACTGTATGCTGTGCTGAATAAACAAACATGAATTGAATTATTACTTTAATAGCAAATAATCAGCAACATAATCACTCATTTTATTACAGTGTGAGGCCTTTAACAGTTTTTTAAAGTGTCTTCTGCTTGCCAATGCTGTTAAAAATAAAGTAAAATCTAGAAATAATATTGCAATTAAACTAAGCTGATATCCATCTAAATATGCTGTGAAATATTATTTATCTCTGAGTTTTCAGCACAGGCCCATAGCCGTTTGGGTTAGGTTGTTCGAAAGACTCACCATTCACTGACAAAGGTCCAGAATTTGTCCTATACATGAGCTTATTTGTCCAATTTTAAATACTATTCCATTATAAATTGTGAAATTAACCCATAGTAAAAAGGCTTTAAGACTTAGGAGGAATCCTGTGTTGGCTGTCATTAAAGAATATGCTGAATTTGGTATGGTGTGACTTGCCAAATTCTGACTGAAAAAAGTTTAATGTAGAGGCTGAATGGTGGCGCAGTGGGTAGCATGTTCGCCTCACACCAAGAAGGTCGTTGGTTCGAGCCTCGGCTGGGTCAGTTGGCTTTTCTGTTTGGAGTTTGCATGTATGTTCACCCCGTGTTGGCGTAGCTTTCCTAAGGGTGCTGTAGTTTCATTGATGAACTGATTTGGCTTTGGTGTGTGTGTGTGTGTGTGAATGAGGATGTATGGGCATTTCCCAGTACTGGATTGCGACAGGAAGGACATCCGCTGTGTAAAACATATGCTGGATAAGTTGGCGGTTCAATCTGCTGTGGCGACCCCTGATTAATAAAGGAATCAAGCTGAAAAACAAACTAATGAATTAATAAAATTGACAGGTGTATGAGTGTAAATTAGTGTGTATGGGTGTTTCCCAGTACTGGGTTGCAGCTGGAAGGGCATCCACTGTGTAAAACATGCTGGAATAGTTGGTGGTTCACTCCTCTGTGGCGACCCCTGATAAAACAAGGGACTAAGCCGAAGGAAAATGAATGAATGAATGTTTTCCAGCACTCCGTCTGCTAGCTCTTGCTGATTTATGTGTTTTGAAAGGGAAAAACTGTTTTTCATCTGCATTTTTAATGCACTTCCTAACGTGTTGGTCTCCTGTAAATCATCCATTAATGATTTACAAATCCCCGAAGGCGTCTTCATCGTTAGCTGTCGTAAAGTTATAGTAACATAACGAGTTGTGTGGTCAGTTTTGCGACTGGTTTTAAAGCTTAACGCTGATGAAGATGATGGATCTGCAGCTCAACCGGGAGCCGTACGCTCATCTGGTCCCCGTTAGGAGGAAACGTTAGTGACCACGCTGCATTATTGGTAAAAAGAAAGCGGATCTGAACGGCTCCTCGGTGCAGGTCATAAAACAATAGTGCTTGCTTTTCATGAGAGGCTATAAAATAGGGGCTAAAACCATTGATCGCCTTTTTCCTTGTGTGTCCATCTCCTGTCACTGTCTGTTTGTTGCACTGTGGAAACTTCTGTCACAAAAACCTGGCAACAACACTCATTCTGATTCTGAAATTGCACAGGAGGGCCCATCATGTTGCCCTCAACACTATAAGATATTTGTTCTTATTTTAAAATGATGGGTGCACTCTAAGGTATACTCTGTGTATAGGAAATGCCATTTCATTCAGCATAAAACGAACACACACACACATGCACACACATAAATACCTTTTTTTTTAAGCAATGCGTTTTAGAAAATTCTCAGTCCTAATGGTTTAATTCTCCTCTTCTGCGGATCCACAAGGGGCCAATTATCCAGATTCCCCTCATCAAAGGCCTGACCCCACAGAATAAACAAATCCTGCTTCACCTTATTAAACCCTTACACTTATTTATACTCTCCTAGAGCAAGACTGTTCAGTTACTTCAGCAGAACATCAACAGACTGAGCTCATTTCAGTGTATGTGTTTGTGTGTGCTTGTATGTGCATGTGTTTGGTGGCTTCTCAAACCCTTGACCTTCAGCCACTTGAGCAGCAGTTCAGTGGTTTATACAAGATCAAAGGTCACTGACCTTCACACCAGATTATTTGGCCTGGTTGTAGCTGTTAAAGACCCCATACACACACATACACATGCGCACACAAAAAAACACACGCAGACACACATATGCGTGCACACACACACACATGCACGCACTGCCAAACAAACACACACAAAAAAAAGTTACTGAATATGATTTTAAATAATAAATAGTTAAATGTTAGTTATGGCACTGCTTTACATTGGTTAAAATAAAGCACAATTTGGCTACCTTTTGAGTTAATCTACTAAATATACACATGTAAAAATAATGAAATAAAATTAACACAAAAAATAAAATAAAATGTAAACGAAATTAAACAAAATAACAATGCAAATAATAATAAAAAATTTCAATAAAGACAAAAAAATCATAATATATATAAAAATGTAAATAAAAAATTAAAAATAAACACAAAAATAAATAAAATAAAATAAAATAAAATAAAACAAAAGAAAAAAACAAATACAAAAACTAAAATAAAATGTGAATAAAATTATAAAATGCAAAAAATAATACAAAAAATAAATTAAATTAATTAAAAAACTTAAGAAAAATACATGAATAAAATTAATTGTACATAAAACTAAATATAATAATAATAATAAAACAAAAATACAATTCATTAAAAATATAAAATAAAATAAATATGAAAAACAAATAAAATAAAACAAAACCAAAACAATACAAAAACTAAAATAACATTTAAATAAAACTAAATAAAATATTAAAATACAAAAAATGTATTAAATTTAATTAAAAAACTTAAATTAAAATAAAAATAAAAAGCAAATAAAACAAAAGAAAATATATTTTATTTAAATTAATTTTTGTTTTATTTTTTTTATTTAATTTATTTTTGTATTAGTTTTTTTTACATTAATTGTATTTGCTTTAATTAAATTTTTAATTAAAACAAATACAATTATTTTAAAAAAACTAATACAAAAATAAATTAAATAAAAAAAACTAAAAAATAAAACAAAAATAAAATGTAAATAAAACAGATTTATAAACCAAAAAATACAATTATTTAAAAATATAAAATAAAATAAATATGAAAAATAAATAAAATAAAACAAAGACAATACAAAAACTAAAATAAAATTTACATAAAACTAAATAAAATAATAATAAAATACAAAAATAAATACATTTTTTTTTACATTTAAGTTAATTAAAAAAGTAACAAAACTTTAAATAATAATAAAATTCATAAAAAAAACAACAAATACAAATAATTAAAAAAATTATAAAATACAATAAATAAAACAAGCCATTTAGCCCAATTTTTTCCTACAGTATAGGCATAAACGGGTCAGGTGTGTGTGTGTGTGTGTGTGTGTGTATTGATGTGGCAAAAAGGTGCCGGTTTGCTCATCTGGAGCCACCTGTTCTATCTCTCCTTACCTGTTTTCTCTCTCCTCACTTTCTCTCACTCTACTGGCCTCTGCAGCAGATCAAAGAAGTTAATTACCGAACGCCTCTATCTACAACACATACACACACACACACACACACACACGGCCATGACACTCGATCATGCACATGGTAATTACAGCACGCCTCAAACTACTGACACATGATCACCACGCTGTCAGAAGCAGCTTAATTACAGCTCACACACACACACACACACACACACACACACACACACACACACACACCAGGTTAATTACACACAGACGTGCCTCCAGCTCAGTGTAATGCGAGCTAATGAAGCAGTAAGCAGGTGTGCAGGATCATGTTTGAGGAGACGGAAGTTTTCCATCATCGCTTAAAGCCAGACATCATCATGAGCAGAAAACACTGACAGACGAACATCAGCACAGTTCACACATCACTGTTTACATTAATGATCAATCAATCGATCAATCGTTCACCTTAATCAATGGTGAGCTCTCACTGCTTCAGTTCAATTCAAGTTTGCCTGCATAGCGCTTAACTATTGTTACAAAGCAGCTTTAGTTCGAGTTTCAGCTGTCCCAGTTGGCGTTTCTGTGTGGAGTTTGCATGTTCTCTTCATCTTGGCGTGGGTTTCCTATGAGTGCTCTGGTTTCCCCCACAGTCCAAACAAAGGCGCAACACGGGAATTGATCAACTTAATTGGCCTTATTGTAAGAGTGTGTGTGTGTGTGTGTGTGTGTGAATGAGTGTGTATGGGTGTTTCAAAATACTAGGTTGCAGCTGGAAGGGCATCCGCTGTGTAAAACATATGCTGGAATAGTTGGCGGTTCATTCTGCTGTGGCGATCGAAAGAAAATCAAAGAGTGAATGAATGATGATTTGAGTCACACTGGACAGAAAAAAGCATGCATTTTACTAGTGTATTTTACAACGTGTGTCTCCATTATTACTGCATATAAGAGTTATATTATTAAATGACACAGTATGCATCATGCACTACACACATATAAGCAGTAGTTTGTTCACATTATGCTCACATGTTCGCAGCCTGTTTCACACATCTCGCATCAGCAGTGAGCACGCTACTGATTTCCTGCTCATTTTAACAGGTTTCAGTCTTCACACTACCTGTGCAAGCTCATTTCTGCTGACTGTTACATCAAACTCTTGAAAACATGCTAAAATATGTTGACCTTGCATTTCAACACTGCAAAAAATGCTTCTCCTACTTAACGCTTTTGTCTAGTTCAAATATCTTGTAATTCTTAAATCAAGAAGCATTTGCAACTAACAAATGGAGAGTTCAGATGCAAAAATCTCGAAGTGCCATCTTCTAATTTTCTTCTAATATGAGCATTTCTCCAAGACTACTATATTCATAATTTCACATTAAAGGCAATGACACATTAATTGACATAAAAGCTAAATTACTCAACTTATACATTCATTCATTTTCTTGTCGGCTTAGTCCCTTTATTAATCCAGGGTTACCACAGTGGAACCGCCAACTTATCCAGCAAGTTTTTACGCAGCGGATGCCCTTCCAGCCGCAACCCATCTCTGGGAAATAAACATTACATTTAATTTATTAATTAATTATTTAATTATTAATTTATTTTTTATCAGAAAAAATTAAAATGTACAGATGAAATACAATAGCAGGAAGAAATAAAAATAATTAATTCACTAAATTTAATAATTTTGTGTATTGCATTATATTTTAATAAAACATTTTAATTAAATATTCAGTTTTAATTTAAAGTATAGAATTTTAATTCAATATTTATTTTAGACTAAATCAAAATATACAGATCAATTACATTAATAGGCGAAATTAAAAAATAAGTGACTGAATTTAATTAAAATTTTAATTAAATTTGTAATTAAATTTGTATTTAATTACATTTATTGCTCTTTATTTTAATTCAGTTTATTTTAAATTAAATATTCAATTAAAATATTATTAAATTGATTGAATTTTAAATGTATTTAAATGCATTTTGTAATTAAATATTCAATTTAAATTTAATGAAATTGGTTGAATTTTAATTTAATTATTTTTAAATTAAATATTCAATGTAAATTTAATTAAATAGATGAAATTTGAATTTATTATTTAATTTTTAATTAGACTTTGGGAAACATTTACACACACATTCACACACACACTCATACACTACTGACAATTTCGCCTACCCAATTCACCTGTACCACATGTCTTTGGGGGAAACCGGAGCACCCGGAGGAAACCCACGCAAACGCAGGGAGAACATGCAAACTCCACACAGAAACACCAACTGAGCCGAGGTTCGAACCAGTGACCTTCTTGCTGTGAGGCGACTGCCTACTGCGCCACTGCCTCGCCCCCAACTTATACATATAGCCTGAGAAAAATAATAATTTTAGGAGTAAATTTCAGATGGTACTTGGAGGTTTTCGCCTCTGAACTCTTCGAATATTGTTTTGTTATAAATTTTATTTATAACAATATATTTTTGTTAAAAATAATAAGTTAAGTGAGTAAAATTAAGTGAGTTTTGCCTTAAAACAAGCTAAATAATCAGCCAATGGGCAAGCAAAATAATCTCATCTCAAAGCGAAAACGATATGTGTTTGCTTCACCACTGGCAGATTATTTTGCTTTATTTCAGGAAAAACTTACTTCGTTTTGACTCATTGGTCCCGATCATACACCTGGTGCAATAAAGCGCAAGACATGTTTGGTGCAATTTGTTGCTATTTTCAGACCAGCTCAACTCTAATTTTCAAGTTTTGCGCCGTGCACTTTGTTTAACTAGCAATTTGCAATTATCCATTTGCACCCCTTTGTGAACTCGTGATGTGTTGAAGATGTGTTGAGGCGCATTGTTGTGTGAACTGAAATAGATCGCGCCATTGACCAACTATAAGCTGCTCCAAAGTCCAAATGCGTACACATTGCTTAATACACACCGGATTTCCAGCAATACACAAATATCTGTACAAATTTAAGGATTAAAATGTTTAAAAATTTCTATTTTCTACATGAATATAAACACCACTGCCTCCATGCCTCATTTCAGGGGGCTTTTTCAGTTTATTCATGACAGTCTGCATCTGTATAATGTTAGTATTATTAGCAGCATTATTTATTATATGCATATTTATATTTGTTTTAATAAACACAAGTGTAGATTTGTCAACCTGTGGGGTTTAAGAACAGGATGTGTGTTAGGATATAACCACACTTCATTATTATTGTTTATTTATTTGTTTGCTGGGAATTAGAACTGAATTTAGAAATAGTTTTGACACAAATCTTTGTGCTTAACAAAGGAAATTAAATATGTGGGCTAATGGATGTGTTCAGTGGAGTGAGTACAACACTGTAAAGAGTAAAATTAAAGCAAAGAGAAAGTAAAGAGGCTGATTGGAGGAGGCTCATTCTTTATCCTCGCGCTGCAGATGCCGTTTAACTGTTTTCTCGCCAGTGAAGCGTTTAGTTTTTACACTTACAAAGTCCGCCATGTAAATAGCACATGCACCATGGCGTGATGCAACTGACTTTTAAAGGGAATGAGAGACGAGACTCTCACGTTATGCTTAAAACACACCCAGAACTCATTAAGAGAATAAAGACATCCCTGTTAGACCATGCGTCGTGGCGCAGAGCGTATTTATCCATCTTTAAAATAGCAAAAGTGGATTCGGACATGTCCTTAATGCTTTTGCACCATACACTTCAGACTTTGTGCTTGGATCGTTAATTGAGCCCATTAATTCTGATGATAATAGTTTCTGCTTGTCTAGAAAATGCTTCTTGATTTTGACATTTTTAGATATTTGGATTAGAAACAAGACAAAACCTCAATGTAAGAACTTTGTTTTGCAGTATATATCCAAGTCAACAGTTTATTTCAGACGCTTCAGTCTAAAAGAGAACACAAGTGTCAAATATAAAAATGCTGTTGAAATAAAGAGAGATAAACGAGATTTTCTGGGAGATTCTGAATCGGCTCCTTAATTTGAATGTTAACTTGGACAGAAAAGACACTTTGTGCCATTGAGCAGACGATGATTTCCATAACAGAGAGAACGGTAGATTGCAGATCCAAGACTTTACTGGAAGTATAACTTTACCAGATGTCAGATGGGTCACCACAAACAGTCAACGTCAAAATTAATCACCCTCCAATGAAATTTTTATTCACCTTTAAACATTTCCCAAGTAATCTTTAACAGGGCAAGGAAGTTTTCATTGTATTTCCCATATTATTTTTTTTTTTCTTTTTGGCTGGAATAACAGCAGTTTACAAATACATTATGGTAAATATTATTAGCCCCTTGAAGATTATTTTTTGATAAAGAACAAACAGAACAAACCATGACTTGCCTAATTACCCTAACTTGCTTAATTAACCTAGTGAAGCGTTTTAATGTCACTTTAAGCTGGAAGCTAGTATCTTGAAACATATCTAGCAAAATATTATGTGCTGTCATCATGGCAAAGAAAATAAATCATTATAAATTAGTTATAAAAGCTATCATTTTTAAACATTTATTTTAATAAAGTCTCTCTGTTAAGCAAGGAGGGCTAATATATATATATACAGTAAAAGTCAGAATTATTAGCCCCCCTGTTTATTTTCTGTTTAACAGAGAGAAGATTTTTTTCAACACATTTCTAATCACAATAGTTTTTAATAACTCATTTCTAATCACTGATTTATTTTATCTTTGCCATGATGACAGTAAATAATATTTCACTAGATATTTTTAAGACACTTCTATAAAGCTTAAAATGACATTTATGGTAATTAAGCAAGTTATTGTATAATGATGGTTTGTTCTGTAGACTATGGTAACAAAAATATAGCTTAAAGGGGCTAATAATAATGACTTTAAAATGGTGTTTAAAAATTAAAAACCGCTTTTATTCTAGCCAAAAAATAAAACCAATAAGACTTTGTCCAGTAGAAAAAATATTATCAGACATACTGTGAAAATTTCCTTGCTCTGTTAAACATCATTCAGGAAATAATTAAAAAAGAAAGAAAAATTCAAAGGGGGGCTAATACTTCTTACTTCAACTATGTGTGTGTGTCTTTGTGTGTGTGTGTGTGTGTGTGTGTGTGTGTATTTATCTATCTATCTATCTATCTATCTATCTATCTATCTATCTATCTATCTATCTATCTATCTATCTATCTATCTATATATATATATATATATATATATATATATATATATATATATATATATATATATATATATATATACATACAAGAAATTCCAGCGTTATGGATGTGACATTTGCAGTAAATTTGCAGTGGATTTGCAGTAAAAACTCAAAACATAAATTCGCATAGAAAGTACATGTTAATATTATATTCAAATTTTCCAAAACAACTAACCACAGAGTTATGGGAGCAGAAAAATATCAGTCAAAACATTTTTAAAATTTTAAATAAGGAAAATAAACATGCGATATGAATGTGACACAAAAGTTTCATTATATAACATACTTTGTAGAAATTCTGTGAATAAAACTGCACAACCCAAAAGAAACAACACTAATAAACAGGATAAGAGTCGGCGCTCTATAAAACAAACATCATTGATTTTATTTTATTTGACATTTTTGCATTTATGAGGAAAAAGCTCTGTTATGTATGTGACGTCTCTCTGTTATGGATGTGACAGATGTGAAATTGGCACTTGTCTGACTTTGGTAAACCTAATGGAACAGTTAGAAATCATTACACAGACACTTCTGAGTATTTTAAAAGCACTGTAAAATACTTGCTCACAGAAAAAATGTAGAAACAGTTTCCCTATTTTGGTGAAAACCTTTTTTTTAATGAAATTTCCATGGAATTGCACATATATACATTATACATACATACATACATACATACATATATACATACATACATACACACACATATATATGTATGTATATATATATGTATATATATATATATATATATATATATATATATATATATATATATATGTATGTATGTATGTGTGTATATATATATATATATATATATATATATATATATATATATATATATATATATATATTCAGATTTGATTCAAATAATGTAAATAATTGTAAATACTGCATTCATCAGACTTCCTGTAATCTGCATTCAACACACACAGAAAACTCCCGTTAACCTCTGGCTGCAGGACTAATAGCTTGTGGACCAGCAGAGAGACAGATGATGAGAATTAGATGAGACAAAGTGTGGAGTGGAGAGAAGTGTGTGAGTGTGTGTGTGTGTGTGTGTGTGTGTGTGTGTGTGTGTGTGTGTGTGTGTGTTTTTTTCCTCTCTGCACTGCTTCATTATTCATAAAGTAAAGTTAGTGTGTTTTTCTAGGGTAAGCCGTGACTTCCCATATGAGCTGACCGTGAGTATACAGCGAGGAGAGCTGATCTCAGGTCAGATGCTGCTGTACTGCAGAACTGGAGGATGTGATGGCCGGTCTGTGTGTGTGTGTGTGTATTTGTGTGTGTGTGTGCTTGTGGTGGAAGTGGTTGCCCATGATGGCAGAGAGGACAAAGGCAAACAAAGTCTGTGGCTGTTACTATGATGAAATACAACGTTTCACAACACACAGATATACACACAGCAGTCCTGACCACAAGTTCCCATGAAGCTCACCCACAGACAGATATAATATCTTTCAAATATCAATCAATGCGAAACAAATCATAACAACCGCTAAATATTAAATATGACCAGCCCTGTAGTCCTGCTATTACTCTCAGTGCAACTCCACATTACATTCATGATGCACTACATTACAGTCTATTTTTAACTAAAGCAAGTGTGATGTCATTGAAATGTGATGTCATTACCTAGATACACTGAGTTTTGATGCATATAATGTTGACCTTCCATTTACAGAATCATGAGAATGAATTGTGATCTTGATTTTAAGCCAAAAAAAAAAAATCATGATTCACATTTTAGCCAGAATCGTGTAGTCCTACCTAATAACAACTACCTTATCTTCCCGTCAGTTCAAGTTGCTTAAGCCTAGTTCACACTACAGGATTTTAAACATCAGCAGATCCCAGTGCCGTTCACACTACATGACTTGACTTTGTGTCTTTTAATCTCTGTGGTGTTCACACTACTCAACACTCCGTAACCGATCCACAAGAGGGGGGTCACACACTACATGATCTGACAACAACTCATTCCCCATCAGCTCATTCAAGCTACCAAACCACAGCCAATGAAATTTTGAGGGAGGAGTCGTCAGAAAAAGCTGAACACTATTGGCTGCTTGTGTGCTGATGACATCACTGACAGCGTTTCCAGCTTTGGAGAAAGCATTTAAAAACATCGTCAAATCAGCTGATCTATCAGCGGATTAATCACTCATCTGCAGGTTCCAGTGGATAGATACACAGAGAGTTTTTAATTTTTGTAATTTCATAACTCTTTGAAATAAAACTAACATATTTATAACACCCTGCCGTTTTCTAACTATCAGTGTATTTCTTTCTGACATTGTTATTTTTTTTTATTACAAAACAGTAAAGAACTGAGCATTTCTGCCTTAAATTACCATATTGGTTAAAATGACTGCATGCATGTCTGATACTTTTCACTGTGACTGTAAATATGCGTGCATTTTCTTGCCTAGCAACTTCCTGCAAACATAAACAAAACTTTCTGATAGCAAAAACATCAATTTACTTCAGATATCTTTCAAAACAGCATATTCTGTGCCGCAAAATAGCTCCTGTTTGAAAGTGGAAATGAAAGCCAAGACCTTTAAGTGTTTTAGTATCTTAACTACATATTTATAGGCTGTATTACCAAAAAAGATGATATTTTTAGGGTAATGGTGTCATTAAATATGATGCCAGACATTCAAAACTTAATTTTAATATCTCAATAATAGCTTTGAATGTAAATATGTTGTGACAGTATGGCGTTTTATATAAGAACCGTCAGAATAAGCAGTATGGTAATTCTAATAGTTACAGAATTCTAGTTCCACTGTTAATATAGCCTACTCTCATGTCTGTGCTAACGCAGAATGAAGCCAGTGCACTGATGCCCATTCTGACCAATCACAGATGTTTCTGCTGAGCTCCTGAACACACAGGCACGCGGCTCATGCTGATCTGCTCTCTCATTGGCTGCAGCTCGTCACTACATCTGACCACACGTGGGGTTGAGTCGGCCGACTGCTCTGGAATATTTAGCATGCTGAATGTTGGATTTCCGTCTGCGAGGTGTCGGCGACGCGTCAGCGAGCCTCGTTGATGCGTTGTTCAGTAGTTCACACATAAAGAGCGGCGAGCGCCGAGCACCCGCAGATTTCTTCCCGATCACAGCCCGATCTGTCGGCGAGCTTGTTAACTTCCTAATCGGGCTCAAATATGGCTTAAAATCCTCTAGTGTGAACTAGGCATTAGTTAGTAAACCAGCCACATAAAACCTCTCTAAAACCATAAAGCACAGTTGTTTTCCTACACTTTTCCCAGCATGCCTATAGCCGTAAACTACAGTAGTTCAGCTGTTTAGATGGTATCTGTTCAACCATAAAATCCTTCTGCAGCCTTTATATCTTAGTTTCTGCAGGTTTGTGTTCCCTGACACAAAGCAGTAATGTCAATTGATGTTCAGTAAACATATGCAAACAATTCAATGTTCAGTAAACAATTTGTTTTTAAATACTAAGATTTATAGGAGACCTATTACCCCCTTTTCACAAGATGTAAATACATGTTTGATGTCCCTAAAGTGTGTGTGTGAAGTTCCAGTTCAAAATACACACAAATAATATTCAATAACTCTCTGAAACGGACCCTTTTAGGCATAATTGTGCTGTTTTGGTGACTGTCGCTTTAAATTCAAATGAGGGCGAAGCTACAAATGCCTATGTGTCAGTATAGTGGCAGATTCGAAAACAAGACTATCATCCTATGCTAATGAGGAAGAGATGGTCACTAGTGGGCGGGGCTTTCCCCCACTGATGACACACACAAAGGGAGAATGTCAATCAAAGTGTTTCTGCAGACTATTTATGTCAAGTCTGACTATAAATAATACAATAAATACATTTTTACCATTAGAAGTTGGTTATATTTACACACTGCTGCCACACAAATGTATTTAACCCCCTTACTAAGGTGATTTTTGCATAATAGATCACTTTTAAATTGCAGTAAACATACCTTTAAACCAATATAATCATTACAATGTTGAAATGTAACCTACTCTAACATTAGCTTACAGACTGCCTTTTAAACTGCTGTGCTACAGGAAGTGTTTAACCACTCTTCACCTTTAACATATATTGTTGTCATGCAGCTATTTTTTTCATCCATCTATCTGCTAACTTCTCTTTTCAGTTACGGTGTAATAGCAGAGTTCCTCTTTCCAGCAGTCGCATATCACTACTGCTGCTATGCAAAACATCCCATCCTGCTTTAAACACATACACACACACACACACACACACACACAGCTGATTGCAGGCCAGTCTTATCAGGACCATCTACAGGAAATGAGCTCTAAAACTGATCTGAGGTCAACCTGCTGAAGTCTCTGGTGTGCGATGATTACAATCCGAGAAAAAAAGTAAACTCCTTTGACATGGCTTGAATTGTTGGCGATAGCAGACCACAGCGATGAGCAATAATGGTTAGTGGTTATGTTTATGGTCTCGGCCATCGCTATAACACACACAACTGAGACGGGATTTTTCTTCCTGCTAAATCAGCATAAAATGACCACAATGAATTTATGACCTTCCTAATAACCAGAGAATTTACACACTAGCCCTGTCGTAGTGGTAACCACTGAAACACGAGTGTTATTGTTAGCTTTAATTCAGTTTATTTTACATTTTAATTATTAGTTTTCATTTTCTTGCATGCATATGTTCATATTGGTTTTCTTGAAGTTGCATGTAATCTAAATGTACTGTGTTTCAAATGACACACTGTACACTTATGCACTTACAGACTCGACAGCAAAGTTTTTAACAGTTTAAATAAGTGCTCTATCTGTAGCCTTTAATTATTAACAATTAAACTAACAATTATCTGTGTACTTACAGTGCACTTATTTATTTTAGATGAAAAAGAATGAGTTAATGCACTACTTTATATGCTTCAGACTACAAAATGATGTAGAATAGTGTATAAGTATGCAATTTGAGACACACCTAATGTTCATTTTGCTAGTGTATATTGTTAGTTTTAAGGTAAACATCAAATCCGTGCAGTTTAAAAACCTGCTTGTTTTGGTAATACTTAAATAAAACAAAATAAGATTTAGACTACAAAATGGTGTAGAATAGTGCATAAGTATGCAATTTGAGATACACCTAATTAGAGATGCTCTGACCAGGATTTTTGCAGCCAATGCGGAGTACCGATTCTTTGTCTTGGTAATGGGTCAATACAGATTACAGATTCTAATGCTTCAATCTTTAGTTTACATTATATAATTAGGATAAATATTATTTAATAATAGTAAGTAAATAAGTAAATAATAATAGTAAGTAAATAATAATAATAATAATAGTAAGTAAATAATATTTTTGTTATTACTTATTTTTAAAATTAAGGTCAATTAAGTTTAAATCAATATTGAATTATTATTTAATAATATTTGATTTGCATTAAATTAAACATAAATATTGTGATAATTACTTTTTTATAATATCAATTAGAATTAAACAAACATTTAAATATTATTTAACATTATTTAATTTACATTAAATAATAAAAATATATATGTAATTACTTATCTTTTAAATATTTAAATATTACATAATATTATTTATTTAGTTTACATTAAGTAATATTGTTTCTTATTACTTATTTTTTATTATTATTAAGATCAATATAAACATTTTTAATCAAGATAAATATTACATCAAATTATGTAGTTTTTGTTAAATAATATTTTTTATTTATAAAATTTGAATCAATTAAAATTAAATCAATATTTAAATACTATTTTAAATATTTCAGTTACATTAAAATGATTTTTATTATTTATTTCTTAAATTAAGATCAGTATCAATATTTAAATTAAGATACATATTACTTTAAAATATCTGGTTTTCATTAAATAATATTTATTATTATTACTTATTTTTTATATTAAGCACAATCAAAATTAAATCAATATTTATGTACTATTAATTAATATTTCATTTACATTAAATAATATATTTTTATTACTTGTTTTTTAATTAAGGTCAATTAAAATTAAATCAATATTCAAATATGATTTAATAATATTTCATTTACATTAAATATTATTATTATTACAACTTTTTTATTAAAATAAATCAATAAACCAAGCTTTTGTTTAACCTACCAGATGTAAGACTTAGCAAGTGTATATTTCACACAGTTAGTCATGGTGATGAACAATAGTCTATCTAATCTAAACAGTGATTAGTTATCAGGGGAGCAGTGACACAATAAGAGGGAAAAAATGATATCATACACTTTCCAAAGCATTTCCACTAAAAGACTCAATTCCTTCAACTTATTTAAAACATATTAGATGTTAAAGAGTTTTTCTGTATTTCTGGAAAGCTGTGATTCAGTGTAAATGAACACGTCTGAGCTGTTACTCCACAGGGGGCAAATCCAGAATCCAACATTTGGGAAAGAGAGCCTCACACCTACAAATCCAGTTGGAAAGTCATTGCTCATAAAACTACAGTATGAACCAACCTCTAACTCACTTAAGCGATTCCCAGTTTTAATGCCTGCGGGATGAATTATGGCTTTATATGATATATAATGAGCTCTGGGAGATATCAAAAGGGCCCTGGAATCTGGATCTTATCAGTCTGGAGTTTGGGTTTTCCTCAGGATTATTGACTTGAACTACAGACACACAGCTGAGGAAACAGAGCCTGCTGGGTCTGGAGCGCCATCTGTGGGCATTCCATTAAACACAACACAC
Organism: Danio rerio; assembly: GCF_049306965.1. Lineage (NCBI taxonomy): Eukaryota > Metazoa > Chordata > Actinopteri > Cypriniformes > Danionidae > Danio > Danio rerio. Next base: position 2,209,071 of record NC_133176.1, read on the forward strand.
TGACTTAATGGTAAAACTGCAATTAAATGTATAAGCTTTGTATGTGCCATGCTAATGCCATATTACACATATTGGCACATGTTATTATGGAAACAACAGCATGCTAGAACTACAATGCACCACACTAATAATCATTGATAAACAAGTACCATGACATATTCATTAAATATATATATTAAAATATAAATGTTTTATATAAATGGTAATATATCGATTATTTATACTGATAAATATATATCCACACACCACATTAGTACAGTCAAAAAAAAAGACTACTGCTGCTTGTTTAAACTATTTGCTAAAAATGAGCTGAAACAACACAATTCTTGTTGCCACAGGGGAATGAACCACCAACTTATCCAGCCTACTGTATGTTTTACGCAGCAGATGCCCTTCCAGCTGCAACCCATCACTGGGAAACACTCATACACTAAGGACAAATCCCCTATACCACATGTGTTTGGACTGTGGGGAAACCAGAGGAAACCCCAACCAACACGGGGAGAACATGCAAACTCAGCACAGAAATGCCAACAGACCCAGCCGGGACTCAAACCAGCAACCTTCTTGCTCTGAGGTGATCGTGCTACCCACTGTGCCACCGTGATGCCATTCTTGTAATTTCTTTGGCTAATTTATTTGTTTTAAGTTCAGTCCACTTAAATTTGTAAACAATTAACTTAAGCGTTTAGTGTTGGGACAACATGAAAGAATTGTGTTGGTCCTACTACCTGGTTAGGGGATTTGTAGTTGTCAGTATGCTTTGCCTAGGATTGAATTAAGAGAAGGAAATGTTGACAGTAAAAGTAATCTTAGGTGTTTAATGTTACTAAAAAGACTTGTTCGAGTTTTATCTTCACTTTAGTTTGAAGATTTAGAAGAGTTTCATGTAACGCTTGGAGTTTTCAGATTTGCACTTTGCTTTGTGTG